>NC_134494.1:28649302-28856802 GCF_040206685.1 Ascaphus truei
CATAAATAAAGTAAATAAAAACCGTTTTACTTACCCCTGCCAATGTGAAGGGCGTCCTCGTCGAAGGGGTCCATGTCCTTCGTTGCCAGTAAGCATACATAGCAAAATACAATCTAATGGCCCCTAGCCCCTTAATCACCTTAGTGGTTAATAACCGCTATAGTAATTAAGGGATTAACCCACCCTGCCCCGCTACCCACCCGGGAGGCCTAACCACCCACCCTGGACCCACTATACTGACCCTTCACCCATTCATTGGTACAGTGGGTACATCATGCTCATATAATATGGGCATGATTATCCACTATAGCAAGAAATGGTGAAGGAATAAAAAAGCAGGACCAAATAAAACACATAACATTGCCAAATAAAACACATTACATAGCCAAATAAATACATAACAAATGGCAATAAAACAATTGAATGGCACAGTGGGTACATCATGTCCATATTATATGAGCATGATTTAACACTATGCCAGTCAATGGTCAACTTTAAAAAAACAATCACCAACAATCTCCTATGCATTCCAAACAATCACAAAATAAAAACAAATTAAGAATTAGACACAACAAAATTAACACAAATCAATTAATCAAATCCAAAATAAAGACCAGAATAAACAATTAAAACACCAAAACAAAACCATGAATAAATAAAATAAATATCCAAATAAACTGCATCATTCTAAAACAAGTCACAAAATAATCCAACATTAATAAGCAAACACCAATCAAAAGCCAGAAATAAACAATTTAAAATACCAGCAAAAATGCCACCATACTAAATACAATCACAAAATAAAGAGCATAATAAATAAAAAATGTTTTACCAATATACATGTAAAATACATAAAAGCAAGCATTTGTCAAAACAACCATTGCTTGTCCCTGTATGTATGTATGTATGTATGTATGTATCTATGTATCTATGTATCTATGTATCAATGTATATCTATCCATAAAGAGACATAGATAAATACAGTAGCAATAAATGGGCATAAAAAATTCAATCACAATAAAAATAAAATTAAAAAAACCTGTAAAATAAAAATAACATACAATCAATATTTTTCCTTACCATTAGATGTCTTCACCCTCCAATTCCCATGGTCACCGCATGCTCTCGAACCAATCCACAATCCAGAACGGCAACGGCCCACAGGTAAAAAAAATCCAAAGTCCTTTTCTTCTTTCTTTATTTTCTTCTGTAAATTGTA
Organism: Ascaphus truei; assembly: GCF_040206685.1. Taxonomy (NCBI): domain Eukaryota; kingdom Metazoa; phylum Chordata; class Amphibia; order Anura; family Ascaphidae; genus Ascaphus; species Ascaphus truei. Next base: position 28,650,522 of record NC_134494.1, read on the forward strand.
ATCCATTTTCGTCACTTTTGGGGTCTTCTGGGGTCTTCATCATGTATCCTCTTCTTCATCTGTATCTTCTGGAGGAACACCCTTCTCCTCCCATTGGTGGAGGAGGTCCTCCCTCCTCGACTTCTTGCCGTAAAATGAGGCTGCATAGGTTTTTATATTAAATAACAAATTTGGTATTGCCGTTTATAAATGTCGTGATATTATATGATCTTGAACCATCCATATTCAAAAAAGTTTTTGTCTGAAACACATATTTACAGATCTTACAATGACCACAAAAGAGCAACCAATCAATTTGGGGAAAAATTCTCTCCTTATGTTGTGTCTGTCACTAGGGGAGATAATATTGCTCAACGTAAGAGATTTTCTAAACACACATTTAGGGTTAACTGCTGTAATATCCTTTAGTAAAGGGTCGATTGAAAGAATTGACCAGTGTTTGTTTATGATCTTCTTTATAGCATATCCTTGGTTGCTAAATTAAGTGATAAAATATGGAGGGTCCAGATCCGATGTATATGCACTTTGTTTGACTCCCATATGTCTACCTAGACTCTGAGATCCATGTATCAACTCATCTCTGTTCTGATCAAGAGCATTATGAAATGGTTCTGAAAGAATTTGTGGATTGTATCCACGAGATATTAAGCGGTCCGTCAACTCTGTCGCTCTTAAATGGAAATTTTCCAAATTAGAACAGTGGCGACGTAAACGTCAGCGAGTGTTACTTTGATCTACGGACTTAGGACAGACTTAGTGGCACCACTTCCTGGTAGCCCATAAGCCCTTTGCGGGGTCCTGCAGTAAAAGGACCCAGCTTATCGTACAATGTATAAGTATAACATATTTTAAAACATACCAGCTGTAATAAAGTATATCTTATACCCTGTCTTTATTAAAATGTATTAAGTCTGTTGGTGTGAGAGAGAGTGAAAAACCTTAACTGTGTTTCCCCACTAGTCATATCCCTTACACTTCTGCAAACTAGACTTTTTATTTTAATAAAAGCCTCACAGCCTTATCCCTGACTGGAGTACCCCCCTGAACCAATCATACCAGGGTTAGGGTTATCTGGGCATGAACCGGTCATCCAGCTGAAACTAGGGACCCCTGTACTGTACCTTGCCCCCTGTGCCCCTTATCTTTACCTTTTCTGGTCTGTGCAGAAGCAGGACATCCTGGCGGTGAGTTGTAAGAACGTTTTCAGGGTAGGATTTTGACCGGAGCATTGTGCTTCCATGTAACCTGAGAATCTGACCTGATTCTGGGGTACATGTTTGGGGTGTCCAATAACTTTGGAACCCCATCTACATAGCCACAATCTGAAAGAAGTTTCTCCGCAAAACCTACTCTGAAACTCATAACCCAGCAATCTCTGCTTGCTTGCACTCCTGGAAAGGTAAAAAGCACAATAATTCTTTATTGTCACACATTTTACATACATTGCATAGCAGTACATGTACAACAGGCAGGTCCAAGAGCTGACACTCTAGGACCCCCAAACACAGCTCTGGGGCAACCAAGTGGGCTTAACCTTTATTAGTGAGCCTGGTTACCCCCTCACCGTCACAGCCATGTTAAGTTTAAGTCGGCGGAGGGCCATCCAGGATGATATAGCAGAGAGACATTCAGAAATTTTAGTCTGTACAGCAGGTGTAAGGTCAGGAGTAGATAAGTAAATTTGTGTGTCATCAACATGGCATAGAGGTGATATTTGAACCCAACAGATGTGATTAGGTCACCTAGAGAGTGTGTGTGTAACGAGAAAAAAAAGAGAAAGAGCCCCAGGACAGAGCCCTGGGGTACCCCCACAGAGAGATTGATAGAGGAGGAGGTGTTTGCAAAAGAGACACTGACAGTATGATGGGAAAGGTAAGAGTAGATCCAGGATAAAGCTTTGTTACGAATGCCAAGAGTATGGAGAATGTGAAGGAGGAGAGGGTGGTCCACAGTATCAAATGCTGCAGGGAGGTCGAGTAATATGAGCAGAGTGTAATGACCTCTGTCTTTGGCAGTATGGAGGTCTTTAGTTATTTTAGTGAGGGCTGTTTCAGTGGAGTGAGCAGTGCGGAAGCCAGATTGTAGAGGTTCTAGGAGAGAATAAGTGATGAGAAAATCCAGTCATGCTACAGTGCCCTTGGGACCCAAAGTGGATTCCTTGCCATAAGTGCAGCGACTGTGAAGAGACAGTCGCGAATGGGACGGAAGTGTGTCTGCGATCGTAAGATGAGAAAGACCTTACAGTTTGTCGAGCAGCACTCCAAATGGATTAAATGAAGAAGTCAAGAAAGAAAGGCCCAAGCCTACGAGTCTGCTGACTGTGATAGAGAGGCGCCATGGGGTGCACTTGGGGTTAATGAGAATCCCGCCCAAGCTGACGTACTGAAGATAAATGGTGTGGAACCAAACACTGAATGTATGCTGATGGACAAAGGTCCAAAAGCCATCACCGTTAAAGCGGAGTTGCTGTCTTCAAAAGAGATGGCCAAACAGTCACTGGCGAGTCTACGCAATGAGCTGACTATGGTCAAGGCTCTTCTGCAGGGTAAGGGAGACTCTGAGCACAAGAAGAAGACAGAGATGCATCTTCAGGATATGCAGATCAAGGTCACAGAGTGGCATAGAGTTCTGGCAGAGAGAGCTAATAGACAGCAGGATGCTCAGGGACCTTTGCAAGAAGGGACACAACAAAAGCAGAGCTTCAACCTTAAACTCAAACTGGCACAAGACAAAGAGGTAGCGAGGTACCAGTCTGTAGGCCCAGAAGGCCTAGTACTTGCCCCGAAGAAAAAAGTCTTCAACTGGAAGGCAAAGAAAAAGAAAAGATGGATGTCCCTCTAGAGGCTGAATAGGGCAGCTATAGGACTTTTGCAGCACGCAGAGTTAATCTGCCCTAGAGAAAAGCAGCAGCTGAAGCTAATCAGCCTGGTTTGAATGAGGAAGTGTTTTAAAAGACTGAAAGCTGCCATACACAGTGAGAGACTGTTTTTCCCCAGAGAAGGTGGGAGATAGAAGTGCTCCCTAGCTGCGGAAGCTGGTTACAGAGTAACCTGCAAGGAATTTTTTTCTGGGCTCAGGTGGGACCAAGTTCCCCTAAGAAGGAAAGGATGCAAGGCCTGTGCTGAAGCAGGGACGTCTGCTCCGGAGAACTTACAAACAGATAAGCAAAAACCCTTTGTTATTGCCGTGTGCAAAGACTGTGTAGATTGTTGCATTTGCCAGGGCATGTTTTAGCTGGGAACCAGTATAGTCGGCCAGCAGTCTTTAGAGAGGACTAAAGAAATGTCAGTTAGTTTCCCTAACGGAAATAGGATTTTATTTTATTATTTGGTTTTCTTAAAGGGACGGTTGGCCTGTTGTATGATTTAATCCCTGTAAATAAACCCCTGCATAGAAAATACAGAGTTTCCGGCCTTAAATTGGGACAAAAGTCACTGCAACGTGGTGTGGGCATCACAGTATGTATGTTTATATGGACACACATCCACCACTTATGCTACTTTATAACTGTACTGATGACCCCCCCCCCCCTCCCGTGGTTGCAATGTTTGTGCACACCTCTACATTAGTTTTTTTCACAGTATTCCCCGTGAGTTACGATTATTATAACTGTTCGTTTGCAAATGTTAACCCCTTAGTTGTAGTAGTGCTTTTCTCTGGCATAGAAGTGGTTAATGCAATTGCACACACACAAAACATTTGCATTGGTATTTTTGCTAACATTGTCCATGTTCTGCTGACTTACTGTATATATTGTAACAAGCTATATTTGTGTTTTTGAAAGGAACTGGCAACACATCCACAGGAAAACCATACGTTTGCTGTGAAAAAAGATGCATTGGATCCTTTGACTATCTCCTATAAATATCTACTCGGCTCTCGACCTGTGACAAAAAGTCAGTATCAATAATTCTGCATAAAATCTGGCTCCGGTTATGTTCCATCTTGAAAACCAGCGTACCACACTGAACGTTCTTCAACATCGCCGGCCCCAAACAATCGATTATATAAAAATTAGCTTTATTGCAAACAATCTTTAAAACATGAGCAAGATATGGACGAGGGCAGAGAAGCAAAAAGCACCAGCACACCCCGACGCATTTCGTGCCATCCGGCGTCAATTTTATTTAACACTTCCGCTGTTAGAGAGCTCAGCATAGCAGTGTGTTTCTGGCCTCACTGGCAGTGAAGGGATTTTAATATATGTTTCAAATTTTAGCTACTGTATACGAGAAACTATATTCTACAACAGTGCTCTTCAACTCGTATACCAAAGGGACCGGACTGGGAATAAATGACTGAACGAATGGGAGGGCCACAAGAGTGTTGTAATTTTAATTTAAGATATATTTTCAAAGACTACAAAATATGTTACTTACACCGTGCAAGCATCTATGATATCTGCATTATATGTAGATCTATTTTATTAACCATGCTTAGAAGTGAGTTTCAGTGTCATCAATTCCACTTAACTGCAATTAACCTTTGGAGTGCCTTGATGACGTATCCGGGACTTCATAGGCCAGGGGCGGCCAACTCCAGTCCTCATGGGCCACCAACATGTCGGGTCTTAAGGATATCCCTGCTTCAGCACAGGTGGCTCAATCAGTGGCTCGGTCGAAAATTGACACACTTGTGCTGAAGCAGGGATATCCTTACAACCTGATACGTTGGTGTCCCTCGAGGGCTGGAGTTGCCCACCCTTGTCATAGGTACTCGCTTGTTTTCTAGGGGGATAATTGGCCTGGGGGCGGTCAGCCTGATCGAAATGGAAGTGGGGCCCCCTCTATATTTTTGTTTCTGCCATTCGGGGTCTGGTCAGTCTTTGTGACCGTACGCAAAGGTTAAATTAGCAGGAGGACACAGACGTAGCAAGGCAGTTCTGGCGCACGGGTCGCGAGTTGAAGACCTCTGTTGTATGGATCTATTTGATTTGTCTTTCACCTGCCTTCCTTCTTAGCACTGTTTCTTTCCTTGTTATAACGGAGTACATCTTCTCACTGGAAGACCCTTCAATGCAGGCAACATTTAACAATGGTTCCTCTTGTGTACCGCGCGTTGTTTTTAAACGTTTGCTTTGTGCGTTTAGAAACGTCCTTTGGTCCATAACACATTTTGTTGCTGATCCTCAGGTGGTTACAAGTTGTGATACATACTGTATAATGGATCATTATGAGACATATTAGATACAGTATGGCAAAGAAGAGACCTGTGAGGTCTAAACTATTCAGGGGTTAATTGTATATGTGCCAAATTATATACTGTCGAAAGTAAGACCCTAAATTATATTAGACACATTTGTCTTTATCTTTAACCCCAGGGTACTTATTGCTTTATATCTTCATAGTTATCCAAATACTAACTTAATTTAAAGAGGATAAAAAAATGCCAAAAAATTTAATTCACTTTAAAGAGGCAATCCAAGCGGCACTTAAAATGTATGTATTTTTCTTTTATTATATGCAGCATTTTATTACCTTTATTGAAAACTAATTACCTAAGTTGCCGATTGATTCATTTCCTGTGATCGATCAGCAAATATGCTGCTACCCGGGGTTCACTAAATGGCTGCCTTTCAGTTTCAAATCGATCCTTTAGTCAGTGTAACTCAGCAGCTACAATATATTCTTATATAAGTAAGGTAACATTATCTACTGTTACAGTTTGCAGCTCGAACTGCTGGGATTATTGGCAACAAATGATCACAAACAGGAAAGTGTTGCAAAGATCTTGCACTGCTGGGGAGGTGGGGTAAAACCTGCTATAGAAATCAAAGGATGCTCAGTATATGAAAACTCATTAAAATGTCATTAACAGTTGAATATAAAAAATGTTTGAGTTATTATTACCTAATACAACAGAACTGATTTATTTAAAAAAAAAAAAACACCCCCCCCCCCCTTCCCCATACACACACACATGTAGGATATTGCATGGATCGCTCCTTTCTGGTTTGATTTGTGATATACATCATTTGTTTTAATGATCTGAACCAGAAATGTATATGTATTAAGTAGAAGAATGCAAATAATGAATGTTGATTCCCACTAAAAAACAACTTTTTTGTTTGCCATTTGCACCAGGATACTTGGCCATCGGGATTTCTTCCTTGAAGAGAACAAAAGAAAACTACCTGACCAAAACAATCCAGTCTATTTTCCGTCAGTCAAGTAACGAAGAGTTGGAGGAGTTACTGCTCGTCGTGTACCTGGCAAATCGCGAAGGCGCTGGGAACGGGGAGACTGCATTGGAGATAGAAGAAATTTTTTACTCAGATGTGGCTGCTGGACGCTTGATTGTCGTCAGCAGTTCTCTCGAGTCTTATCCGCCTTTACAGGGTCTCAAACGAAACTTTAACGACTCGCCGGAACGAGTCAGCTACCGATCAAAGCAAAATGTAGATTATGCTTTTCTGGTCAACTTTTGTGCCGGGCTATCTCAGTTCTACCTCATGCTAGAGGATGATGTTGTTTGTGCCCGAAACTTTGTTACCAGCATTAAAAATAACGTCAACAATCGCGACTCTTTATGGACCACCATCACTTTTTCCACCTTGGGATACATTGGGAAGCTTTATCACAATGCAGATCTCCCGAAACTGGCGCGGTTTCTGCTGCTGTTCTACGATGAGATGCCTTGTGACTGGCTTTTAGATCATTTCTTTAGATCCAAAGCTCAAAAGGAAATCATCAGAATCAAGCCATCCCTCTTCCAGCACATCGGCACCTTTTCTTCTTTCCAGAGCAACAAGAATAAGCTGAAAGACGCCGATTTTGTGGAATTTGCGGAGAAATTCGGAGACTCCCCATCTGCCTCCTGCTTCACTAACATAGCAGTGCATGAACAAAATGGCCTTATGAATGTTTGCAATTCTACTGCGGGTTACTTTTGGGGAACGGGTATAAGGGAAGGCAGCTATGTTACCATGGTCTTCCATAACTCTGTTAACATAGACAAAATTCACATCGTCACTGGGGCTTCTGAGCACCCCAATGATTTCCTGAAATCAGGTTACCTAGAAATGGGGCGAGAGAAAACAGAAGAGCATGGCAGGGAAAATTGCAAGGTATTTACCAAAATAGGAGACTTTCTCAATGGGACGTTGGAAGTGCGCAACTTGGGCAAAGCAGCAGGAGAAAAAATTGACTGCCTCAGAATACAGGCCACTGCTTCCCAAAGAGAATGGCTCATAATAACCAAAGTAGGTATTTGGGTCAGGAAGGACTAGTTACATAATGCATTGGCGGGGACTCTTGATGCCCACCGCTGGGAAGGCTTCCTAAAGCGCTGTTCTTAAATATTGATCTGTATGTCGCCTGTCTCTTCACTTGTGAAAGGACAAAATGATTATTTCTTTAAATGTCAGGCATTTAAAGGTGCAAGCCAGGTTAGTTTGCAAAAACAAACCGCCTTTTGAAAAGTAGTTCCTTACGCCAGGGATGCTCAAGTCCGGTCTTCAAGCCGCCCCGCCCCCCCCACAAACAGGTAAGGTTTTCAGGATATCCGAGAGTCAGCACAGGTGGCTCAATCAGTCTCTGCTTCAGCATAGGTGGCTCAATCAGAGGCTCAGTCAAAGACAGGTGAGCCACCTGTGCTGAAGCTGGGATATCCTGAAAACCTAACCTATTAGGGAGGCTTGAGGACTGGAGTTGAGCAACTTAACTTGCCTTAAGTCACGGGGTGCGCAAACCGGGGCAGATTTTCTGGGGGGAGGGGAGCGGGGGGGGGGGGGGGCGCAGTGTTTACAGAGGCCCCACGCTCTTCCCCACAAAATGTAAATTAAATGCCGGGGGTGGCGCGTGGTATCTGTAATTCTCTCTTACTTGCTCTCAGCCGGCTCTTTGGTGCCACGTCGCCATGACAATGCGGGGTCAAATGGCAACACGTTGACATGTGTCACATGGCGTTGTGACGTCATATGGCGCCGCCTATGCCAGAGAGCCGGTAAGGAGGGTGGCGCGAGCAGGTGGGGGGAGAGCAGACAGATGGGCGGAAACAAAAAGTTTGCACAGCCCTGCCGTAAGCAATTGTAATAATATTCAAAGCAAGCTGTTTTGGCTTCATTGGAAAATAAGAATGTACTTTTTATTGGGCTGTCTGGTTGGGGTGGGGGTGCTTGTTAATGAAGTGTTTAACCTCTAACCCAACCTGTCCCGCTTAGAGACCAAATAAGATAAGAGGTGAGGGGTTCTTTACCGGTTCAAACACGTGTTGAGCACATGTAGAAGTGCTAAATACATAGTGATATGACACAAAAGGGAACTCAAATTCCTCACCTGCCAGAGCACCGTGTCTACAAAGTAACTGTCGAAATTGGTACAAATACTTAAAGGTGTCTGATTCTGGGGAGGGGAGGATCTCGGAAAGGCGGCTGGGACTTTAAAGCAGCAGCTCCCCAGCTTGTTATGTGTGTCTGGCATACACAAATGTAGCCAAGGTTATTACAACCTGTGGCACGCTCCCTCGGCTGTAATTGCATAATAGCCCTGCTCCCTTCCCATGCATGGCTGATTCAAAACAATGGCCGATTCTCTCGCTGGTACATGTCCCACTGCAATGTGCTATAGGTTGCAATAACGCTGACTACATCTGTGTATATATATATAGTGTATATATATATATGTGTATATATATATATATATACTTGTAGAGGTATCAGTACCGTGTTAGCCGAGCTTCAATAATCAAAAAATAAATAGATGATACCGTTCTGTGGATAACAAAATGCTTTTATTTGTGCGAGCTTTCGAGATACACTGATCTCTTCTTCCGGTAACATCGCCGGAAGAAGAGATCAGTGTATCTCGAAAGCTCGCACAAATAAAAGCATTTTGTTAGCCACAGAACGGTATCATCTATTTATTTTTTGATTATATACCATGCAGCAAGCTTAAGCCTATAGGGAACCATGTTAAAAATGGTTATTGAGGCAAAAAGTGACACTGTGTGCTCATTTGCATGTCATTTCCCAGAATCCCTTGCTGCAGTGGAAGTGCTGTATGCTGGGTGATAATGGGGAAAGGCGGGGTTGCAGACCTGCCTAAGACATGCAGATGAGCATACAGCTATATTTGCATATATATATATATATATATATATATATATATATATATATTGTGTGTATATATATACAGTGGTCGACAAATCACCCAAAAATCTACTCGCCGAACAAAAAATCTACTCGCCACCTAGCCCGCCCCTTTAAAAAAATTGAATAAATTCCTAGTAAGAACAACATTCGTTTTTGACATAAGTTTATTTATTGTATTACATTATACTACGATTAGTTCTTGTTACTTGTGTGTGTGTATGTGTGTGTAAATGTCGAATTTAGAAAAAAAAAAAACAGATGTGAATGACTAGTTTCCTGCACCCTTTAACCAGTGTCTGGATGCCCCCGTTTAACAATAACTAAAGCAGCAATCCCACCTGGGATCTTACCTGATCCGCAGTCCCTCAATATCCAGGTACCCTCATACCCGCAATGTTATAAGTTGGAGGGGATGTGTTCCCTACCTGTCTAATGGGTTAGGGGGGATTCCGATGTCTTCCGTGTGAAGCTTGAGTCAGATCTGAAAGAAAGCAGTATAGGTTATTTCGGTGTAGGTATAGGGTAGTTAAGATATATAGGGTAAATAAGAGAGACAGAGTGTGTGAGACAGAGTGTGTGAGACAGAGTGTGTGAGACACAGAGTGTGTGAGACACAGAGTGTGTGAGAGACAGAGTGTGTGAGAGACAGAGTGTGTGAGAGACAGAGTGTGTGAGAGACAGAGTGTGTGAGAGACAGAGTGTGTGAGAGACAGAGTGTGTGAGAGACAGAGTGACAGAGTGACAGAGTGACAGAGTGACAGAGTGACAGAGTGACAGAGTGACACAGAGACAGAGTGACAGAGTGACACAGAGACAGAGTGTGAGAGCGAGAGAGGCACAGAGACAGAGTGTGAGAGCGAGAGAGGCACAGAGACAGAGTGTGAGAGCGAGAGAGGCACAGAGACAGAGTGTGAGAGCGAGAGAGGCACAGAGACAGAGTGTGAGAGCGAGAGAGGCACAGAGACAGAGTGTGAGAGCGAGAGAGGTACAGAGACAGTGTGAGAGCGAGAGAGGCACAGAGACAGAACTTGAGAGCGAGAGAGGCACAGAGACAGAGCGTGAGAGCGAGAGAGGCAGAGAGAGTGTGACAGAGAGGGAGACAGACTGAGCTTGAGAAAGAGGGAGACAGATACTGGGTGCGGGGGTGACTGGGTGACTGGGTGGGGTGACTGACAGGGTGGGGGGGGTGACTGACTGGGTGGGGGGGGGGGGTGACTGACTGGGGGGGACACATCTGGTGTCCTGCACACACACACTCACTTGTGTGTGTGTGGGGGGGAGATGATCCCGCAGGAGGAGTGCTAAAGGTTTCATTTCCCTGCGGCGGTTTATCGTTGTTCTGGACAAGTTGTTAAAGACTTGAAGGGGTTCATCGCGGAAATGAATGGAATCTTTCTCGCGGCAGGCTCCAATTAGTTTTTCTTTGGTGGTGTAGCTATGTAGTCGGTTAGGGTCGTCCGACCTCGGGCCGAGCGCGCGGTGGGCTCTATCTGTTTCCAGATCCCTCTCCTCCAGGTCTCCACAGATTGATGTAAAAAACTCCTGCAGATATTCTCGGAGGTGGCCAGGGAGAACCGTTTCAGGGATACCGCGGATTCTGATGTTCTGCCGGCGGTCCCGGTTCTCCTGGTCCTCCAGTCCATCTTTTAGGAAGATGATTTCAACACCCATCCGGGTGATCTCTTCGTCTGCTGCAGCCTGGTGTTTGAGGGACCCCTCAAGTTTGTTCTCCAGAGTTGTGGTTCTCTCAGACAGGCCTGCAATGTCTTGCTTCAGCTCGGCTACCGCTGCTTTCAGGTCGGCCTGCAGGGATTGGTAAAGTTTTTCATGCATTGAGGATAGCAATTCCTCTAGATAGGCCTTTGTGATTCCTTCCTCCGAGTTTGGGTTCTCTTTGGTCCAATTCCGGTCCATTGCCCCCGGTTTAGTCCCGCGTGCGCAGGGTGGGGCGACGCCATCTTGGTTTTTTGCTCCTGCATCGGAGCTCCGTTGCGAGGGGGAAAAGAACTTAGTAACTCCCTGTCCGGGTTGGTTTTTGAGTTTATTCGCCATGACTGGGTGTTCAGTAGGTTGGGTGGGTTGTTTTGGGGCAACAAATTTCGGGGGAAAGGTGCAAATTATAGGGTTTATTCGTGAGGGTCTCCGGAGCTCGCCTCTTACCCTTCCATACCGGATGACATAATCGGCACGCCCCCAACTCTTGTTTTTTTTGCAATTTCTCCGAGCATTGCACGGTCTGACCTTGTGGTGAATTTGCTGGGACGTCCACTCCTGGGAAGATTGGCAACTGTCTTGAATTTTTTCCACTTTTGAATAATCTTTCTCACTGTAGAATGATGGACTTTAAATTGTTTGGAAATGGCCTTATAACCCTTCCCAGATTGATGGGCAGCAACAATTGCTTCCCTAAGATCATTGCTGATGTCTTTCCTCCTTGGCATTGTGTTAACACACACCTGAATGCTCCAGACCACTAAACTGCTAAAACTTCGGCTTTTATAGAGGTGGTCACACTTGCTGATGATCAATTAATCAAGGGCATTTGATTAGCAGCACCTGTCTGCTACTTAGCATCTTAATTCCTATGGAAGCAATCCAATGATAGAGAAAAAGAGAGAAAACAGCGCACTGCCAGGGAGTCAGGTGGTATAAAAATAAGGTTCTATTTATTCAGCACAAGAACAAAAACATCACCCAAGGAGGTGGAAAAAATCCTCCTACGCGTTGCAGACACGAATGTCCTTTATCAAGGAGTATAAGGTGCAGGACGACATGGACCCTATATATATATAGAGGAGAAAGAGAAGAGAGCGCACGCCCCATAGTGTATAACTGTATATTTAATAAAGGAAATGGAGGGGGGGGGGGAGAAATCTCATTCACAAGGGTAAGGAAGTTAAAAGCATGTCGTGAATAAATCACCACCATCCGGCGTCTTTACTTGTCTTTACTCGTCTCTGATGTCACTATCTGGATGTAGACGATCCGTGGTCATCAGGATGTTTGTCCAAGCGTGGAAAAAGTAAACCGGCATCGGATTGGAGTCCTCAGAAGATCTCCTTGCTGTGTGGCCTGTAGCTGTTACACACACGAACCGGCCTGTTCATGCGCAACGTGGTGATGTAATGTCCGTGACGTAATGCGTGATGACGCTCCCTGACGCGTTTCGTCACTCTCGGGCGACTTTTTCAAAGGGTGATGGGGAAGGGGCTGAACTCGTGCAGTATTTATACAAATTAATGTCCTAACAACCCTTAAAAAACAGCTGAACAGAATATACTAAAACGAAGGCTTAATCAACAGTTAGAAACCACATTACGGGTATATATACACAATAAATAAAGAATTTATATATGATCAGTTGGTATAAATGTTTTGTAAGTCTTATAAGAAGATAAACTCTTAGTGATAGACATTAAATTAATTAAATAAATCAAAATATCACTAACACTACAAGGGATTAATAATTTGATAATATATATATTATCTCTTAATAATTGGAATTATAAATCAATTGTATATATAAAGGTGTCAATAGTGGTTTCCAAAAATGGATATGATTATTCATATTATCTATGCTAAAGGTTATAACAGAAATTCAGTGTTTGACAACATAACAGTAATACAAAGTGATCATGATATACTTAATTTCTATATACTCATTGCAACAAATTAATACATAAAATCCATTGATACTAGTATAAATTACAAGACATATACTATTGACTGAATAGCATTAATTACAAAACAAGGAGATAAATGGAGAGGTAAACAGACCAGTTATTTCTAATCAAATACTTAAAACACACTCACTAGGTTTATCCAATTTTATATCTGGTCACACCTGTACATATGTTTATGAGCAACTTTTTTCTTCAAGAAGAGAGGGAGAGAATATTTAGTGTATATAAAATAAAAGTGGATATTTTTAAATATACTAATGTGTTAAATGTAAAGTGTATGAAGTGTAAAGTTAAATATATATGTGAATAAAATAACATGTGTTCCCTTCTTAGCTAATTAACTAAATATATATAGTGATATACTAAGTGATGCATATTAACATATTATAATTATATGGATTTGTGAAAAACATGTGGATATGTGTAATGAGGGATAAATATAGAGAATTGATATCGGAATAAAATTATATATGAGAGAATTCTAATATAAATATATAATTTTGTATATAAGAAAAAGGGAGTGGATAGTCCTATAAATTAATGAATCAGGACAGTGTGTAACACCTGTGATGACTATACATGGATGTATTTTTACATGTATCGAGTGCCAGTGATCAAGATCATGAAAAGGGTCTAGGAGAGACCAGGACAAATGGATGACAGAGGACTGTAGAGGGAATCAGAGAACAGGGAGGGCCCCCCTTCTGAAGGAATCAGACCAACGTGCTTACATCAAGACATTCATTTAGTCCACCAGGGCTCAGAGTGCCCAACTGGTGGATCCAGAATGTTTCCCGTCTACAGAGGGTCTTGAATCGGTCGCCCCCTAGAACACTAGGAGAAATGCTCTCAAGTCCCATGATGGTCTTGGACTTGGGATCCTGATTATGTCTGGATTTAAAGTGTCGTGAAATACTGTGTGTATTTAATCCTTTTAGGACATTTCTCCTATGCTCCAGGAAGCGAGTACCCAAGGATCGAGTGGTGCGACCAACATATTGTTGACCGCAACCACACTGAATGAGATAAATTATATAAGTACTTAAACAGTTTATATGACTTGTAATGAGATGTGTAGTCCCTCTGATAGCTGAAGAGAATTGTGATTTGTTTGAAATGTGTCTGCATGTAATGCATCGACTGCGTCCGCATTTATAATTGCCCACAGGGCCCTTCCTGGAATAGTGTAGATGGTTGAGCTTTCTTGAGTTTAGAGGGGGCCAGAATACTTTTAATGCTTCTTGCCTTCCTATATACTATTGAGGCTTTTTCTGACAGGAGGGACCCCAAATGGGGATCACACTTTAAAATGCTCCAGTGATCATTGAGGATTTTATCAATAGATCTAGAGGACTGGTTATATGTAGTAATAAACCTAACAGTAGATGAATCTCTCTTAAATGATTCTCTCGGAGCATTATAACTGGTACGTATTGCTTTCTTAGATTTAATTTTGGACTTATTAAGTAGGTCTATCCTGTCCATAGAGCCAACTTTGCTGAGGGAGTCGGACACCAGAGCGGGATCATAACCTTTGGACAAGAATTTTTCCCCAAGTAAATCAGACTGACTCAAAAAATCAATATCTCTGGTGCAGTTTCTACGTAATCTGTGAAACTGCCCCAGAGGAATATTGTTGAGCCACCGTTTATGGTGATTGCTGGACGCATGAACATAGCTGTTAACAGATACAGACTTAAAGTGAGTTGTAGTGATTATATTAAAGTCTGAATCTGTTGTAAGGACCAAATCAAGAAATATTGTTGAAATTGCATCAATTGCAAATGTGAATTTCAGTCCAAATTGATTGTTACTGAAGGAACTTAAAATGCTAGAAAACACTGACTCTTCACCGTCCCAAATGATAATGATGTCATCTATGAAACGGTCGTAGTACACGAGGCCCGCCCCGAGCTGTTGGTTAAGCCATATAAATGTCTCTTCCCAGTGGCCCATGAAGAGGTTGGCGTAGCTAGGGGCGAACCTCGTGCCCATTGCCGTTCCACAGATTTGCAAGTGAAAAGTGTCATCAAATAAAAAATAGTTGTGCGTTAAAATAAATTGAATACCTTGCAAAATAAATTGTTTGTGTTTTTCTGGAAATGATAAGTCCTTGTCAAGCCAGTACTTAATGGCCTCAATCCCCCTGGCATGGTCTATACATGTGTAAAGAGATGCCACATCACATGTGGCCCATAGATATGTTGGCTTCCATTTGATACCTGAGACCGAGTCGATAACGTGGAGCGTGTCCCTAATATGTGACCTGAGCTGTGCTACAAAGGGTTGAAGATAATAATCAACATATTGGGACAGGCCCGACGTCATCGACTCGATCCCAGAAACAATGGGCCTACCAGGGGGATTGAGCAAGGACTTATGAATTTTTGGTAAGTGATAAAAAATTGGAGTGCGTGGATGTAAAGTGAATAAAAATTTATATTCCAGTTTTGAAATAATACCATCACCCAGTGCATTGGTGAGAAATTCCTTCAGCAACAATTGGTAATTGTCAACCGGATCAGATGCTTGATTTTCGCACCAAACACCTGCGCCCACGCATGACGTCAAGATGGGCGCCCGTGGTAGACAGGCTCGCACACCCCTGTGTTACACCCCCTCACTGCCAGCACGTGCACAGATGCAGGGCTGGCATAGCTAAAGCATAACGTGCAGGCAGCCTGCTGTGTGTGTGCCCCCGCCCCCCCCCCCCCCCCGGTACACATTCTGAGAGCTGATTGGGCCATAATCGGCATACCAGCCAATGAGAACACCAGCTGAGGCGCCAGTCCCCCGGTCTCAAAGCTCATCACCGATTTGCCCAGGGCCCAACGGAGGCAACAAAACCCGTCCCCTAATGCACGTCTGGAATGTGATGATACTTAGCACATTGTGCTTAATCAGACATAGAGGGGAAACGGGAAGGGGGAGGGGAGAGGGGAAAAGAAAGGTGAGAAGGGTGAGATGGGGAAAGAAAGGAAAAAAAGAAAGTACAAACTGAAGGTGAACACAGGAACAGTATATATATATATTCATATATATTTGATTTTCAACATTGAGTGCTGTCTCTTGTTTACCAATCCTTGGAACGGTAACGTATAACTACATTCTCTATATGGGACGTGCACCTGTGGCTTACCAGCACCTATTTGGAGTGCCAACTGCCTTATCTGACTATATATATGTATATATATATATATATATATATATATATATATATATATATATATATATACATACATTTACACTACAATTATGCGAAATATCTTCCTCATTGAATAATCACTATTAACGACCTCAAAAGAGTTGCAAATCCACCAGAACATACTATTATTCTAATAATCTTACAATCTTACTTAGTAACTGCTACACCCTATGAGACACAGAGAGATAACGGATTCACCAGAGAGACAGAAAAAAACCACTAATTGGAAGCCGTAATGAGCAATAGATCACTAAATCTCAAAATCATCTACTTCCCGTTCAAAAAGTGGCTGAGATTCCACTCAATATTAAGACCGCAGGGAGCACGGGTCTTGAGCATAAATGCCTCAATTAATAATTAATTAAACCAAACAAGTGATACAGTGAAATAACTGTGTATAAAGTCCAAGAAAGGATAAAGTCCAAGTGATTTCAGGGGATCCCCTCAAGAAGTCACGTAACGTGACGAATCGCGTAGGGACGTGGTGACATCATCGCATACGGATGTGTGAGAGGAGTATCTGAGCTGCCTGCAATTCTATCCTGCTGATCCGCCCCCTCCTGTTGTTTACCTTACAGTACGGAAGGGAGCCAAGTGAGGCATTATGAGATGCTGAAACGCTGTGAGCTCGTGGCAGGAGCTGCATGCAGTTATCTTTGATGATCAGGTGCACTGTATCATATACGGACTCCTCCACCCCTGTAGATAACTCCCCCTAGAGATTTCTCTCCAATGTTTGTGTTTTTTTTAGCATCCCGTAAGTGTACTTCCTAGGGACTGCTTCTTTTTATTAAATATACCCATTTTTATATTCAGTTACGTGCTATGGAGCCTGCGCTTCTTTTTGTTTTGTTTCTTTAGGTGTATAGTGGGTTGCTACACCACTTTGTTGAAGCTGCAAAGAGCTCTGGGGATCGTTATGTTTGTTGGGATTTCTTCACCCCCTCTGGATTATTATCAAGTGTAATCACTTGGACTTTATCCTTTCTTGGACTTTATACACAGTTATTTCACTGTATCACTTGTTTGGTTTAATTAATTATTAATATATTTACATATTTTATTTATCATTAGTTTTGTTAGCTATATCTTTTTCCAATATTTGTATTATCACTTTTTTACCAATTAGTCTAGCACTGTTTCACTTAACTAAGTAGCGCTACTCTTTGTGTGTGTTTTTATATATATATCATATATATATATACACACAGTATTTATTTATTTTCATTTTTTGAGAACAAAGTTGTTCCTCTGAGCAGGACCACTGCTGTCTTACCAATTCATAGGAAATACAGCTGCAATTCCAGTGCTCTGTAAACACAAAATTCCAGTGCTCTGTAAACTCAAGACTATCAGTGAGCCAATGAATGAAGGACATGTCACTATGGCATGCAGTGTTCTTCTACCTGATTGGCTGCCAGTGTCTGCAATTATTTTTATTTGACAAGAAGCGCCTTAAACGTTGGGAATTTGAGAAAAAAATGTTAGAAGCAAATCGCTACTGACTCGTAAAAATATCTAATTTTACCAACATGTAAAAGTAATAATCCCCATATCATTTTTGTAGGAGAGAGCTGAAACAAAATCACAAAACTTTTCTCTTGGTCAAAATGTATGTATTGAAAACTTGAATATCTCCGTGTTTAGTAAGTAGAACTTCTAACGGAAACAAAAATGTAAAATGAAAGAATATATAACAAGATTTCGTTTTTTGCATTATTAGTGACTTTAGCAATTTGCAATTATTAGCGACAATTAGCAATATGCACTAAAAAATATTAATGAAAAATGCACTTTATTGTTTACGTAACCACTGTACACAGATGTACCGTATGGATTGTACATTTGAGTAAAAGCCGGATAAACATCTACACGTCTTTTTTTGTAGAAGCTGTAATTTATAGACGCTTTCAAATACTGTCCAGGAGATGGCAGCAGTACCCTAACTATTGTGTTGAGTCTTTTAAAGAGCTCACATACTGTACTAATCACACTATCCTGGCACTCAATGATATTCAATAACTCCTTTATTACATTTCATATGATATTTTCCCAAGATCCGTGAATTTCAAGAAAACGGCATATATTTGGGAAGTCTGCTGGCATCTTGCAAGCGATCTTTTATACATGGTGACGGTGTCACCATCACTTGGCGGTTGAATGCACAGTTAAAGCAATTTACAATCTATACAGTTTACCATCGCTGCCACCCGATGCGTGATCACCCTACCAGTCCTAGTTGTGTGTTCCTGTTGGCTGATCGGTTAGCAGTTTTAATATAGTTCAATTTGAAGTCAAAGTAGTCTGCATGATTATCACACTGTTGATTCAGATTGAGTTGAGATCCATGGAGTTTCTACAACAAAAAAAAAAGTGGGATGGGAAATCTATACCCAGGGATGTTTGTCTGTCCCTATTAATGTGGAACCAGGCTCAGCAATCAATGAACATGCCAGGCTTCTAGCCCAACATATGTCTACTCAATCAGTTGCATCTGTCTTTTAGTTTTGTTTTTAAATTAGGCTAATGAGAGGAATGGACATGCAGCAGATACATCTTTCTTGGCCTTTCTTGGCTCCCAGTTGCTAATCCCTGCACATACTGTACAGTAACTGTTACAGACATTCAAATAGTGAACTCTTTAGGCCACATATGCTCTCTATCTCGCATTGATTCCAGGTATGTCTGTAGCACTCACCCCCCTGCATTGACCATGTCATGTTTTGTTCTGTCGGTGTGTTTCCTTTTGCACAGTGTCGAGTGCAGTGCTATATAAAATGAAATAATAATGTGAGATGTTTTGTGGCTTTCTGATAGTTGAATTGTTACTGAATCCTTAAAAAAGTCAGTCCTCAGACGTATTTTTAATTGTTTGTTACTACTTGACAAAGCAACCAGATGCGAAATGCGTTGGAGGATCGATGCCTCTTTTTTTAACATGACTTCAATAAAGAAAACATTTGTAAGGATACCTTTGCCCTGCAATATCAGTGTGGCTGTGCCTTTTCTTTTTTGTTTGTAAATGATCTTCAGACCACATTAGAAGTGCCCCTCAAGGACATACACCAAGGAGACCAAACCATATCAATAAGATAATAAATAACTGATGACCTGCTCCGTTGACATAATAAACCAAAATGTTATTTTTGAACACTTCCATTATAACTAAACTTTTCCCAAAATGAGGCAAGGATTGGGGGAAACAAAGCATAATAAATAAAGGGTAATGGTGGTCCTTTGGTGTGTACGCTTTTATATTGTTGTTGCTGTTGGATCCAGAGCGCCTGTGCTCAATAACAAAAATAAAATCTGCATTTATCAACCTTTATAAACTTTAGAAGAATGGATTTGAAAGGGAACGTCTCTCTGAATCAGAATCGTGACCCTGTTTTTCTCACGTGTGAGGAAGAACACGACGCTTGCATGAAAGTGCGATTAGTTTAGGGTGGATGACTCTCCTTTAAAATGAGTCTTTTAAAGGAGACTCCCCTTTTCCTTTTCAGAACTTTTGTGTCTGTGGGCCGCCCAAGCCCTTCCCATTGATAGTTGTTACTTTAAAAAAACAAAGGGTTAAAAGGCTGTTGCCAAATATAGGGACAAACAGTCCTAGATTTGGTTTCATACATTTTTATCCTTTTACCTTAAGGCATCAATTCCAGTCCTAAAAAAAAAAAACAACAGGTTAGGTTTTAAAGGTATCCCAGCTTCAGCACAGATGGCTCAATCGAAGACTGCACCACCTGTGCTGAAGCAGGGATATCCTGAAAACCTGACCTGCTGAGGGGTCTTGAGGACTGGAGTTGAGAACCCCAGCCTTAAGCGGAGAGCTGTGATACAATGTACAGTTTATTGCATCATTTACTGTTTGCTTTTCTTCCCAATGGACCCGCAATGCACTGCTTTCCCATTATACCTACATCACATGCAGCGTTTAGTTAAAGACCGTTTTGCACAAGGGAAGAAACAGCATATAATGTAACCAGATTTTTTACAAAATCTACTGAAGCAATGGAGTTAAAAACTGGAGCAAAACGTTCATTTACTGTATGACCCTCGATTGCTTAAGATTACTACCAGTGGCTGATTTTCCTATGCAGTTTATATAATATGCAGCACACATTAATACTATGTAATGCTGCATTGGTTTTCAGTGGTACTGTACATCGGAAACCTCTTCTGTCTTATTGCCTTATTTTATTGTTTGCCTTCCTCTGGATCAATATACTGTAAGAACAAATATAGGGTAAAGTACCTGTCGTTTAAATTTAGCATAGGTTGAACTTGATGGACGTATGTCTTTTTTCAACCTCACTACTATGTAACTATGCAACTTATTAGTGAATCACAAACAATGTTATACAGGTGCGTGCTTGCCGTACCAGACTAGACTATGTGGTGCTTATAAATATCCTGGGGAAAAGGTATTAAGTGAAAAATGTTCCATTTCGACCATGCAGCTAAGATGTTAGTAGATTTTCCCTAGGATTTTGTGGCGAGCTGTACTTGGAAATGGAGCTGTTAAACCTAGAACTTGATCTGGTATTCTAGAGGTGATCAGCCCGATATTAGAGTCAGGGTGTTAAAAAATATATTCAGCTAAGAGATTAAAAATCAGAGGTGGCTTGACCTGCCCTTGTAATTTTGATTTAGATGGTTACATCATCCAAACCGAAGAGCACCTGTAGGTGTTATAGCTGCACTCTGATCCCTGCAACCTGGGCAAAGAAGGACGGGTCGCCGTGTTGGTCCTTTCTTCCAAGTAGTAACAAAGGGAGACGGAGTAGGTGCTGTGTTAACTTTTATTGTACCAATCAGTCCAATGTCAGGGGAGACTGATGAAGGACCCTGAGAGGTTCTAAAGCTTGTAACACATCCACTAGTTGTTGGCCCAATAATAGGTATCATGCCCCCTACTCCCCCCCCCCCCTTTGTTACTACACAGCAGACTAGGAATCACTAGCGCAATCTTGCCTCATTTAAATTTCAGCCTTTGGTTTGCACATATTGAGATCCGTACACACGATTTCCTACATTATGTGATGTTTATGATTGCTTGTCGGAGTTTCAGGGGTATACCGTATTTGAAAATCTATTTATAAAGTTAGAAGACTAACGGTAATGATGGCGTAACTTCACCGAGTGCTTTCCCTTTAATGCACGTTAAAAAAAATTGTCCTCCGTGGTAAAAGGTTGCAAATAGTGCAATCTGCACTCAATATAAAGGAAATTGGTATAAAGTTATGGATATATGGCACTTTGTTTTATATTCTCGTTCCTAGAGTTTGGTATAGTCCATAATCATCACCGGACTACCTTGATCGACTGGTTTAATAATAATGGATCTATCAGCGGGTAAGGATTTAAAGGTTGTTCAGCATATGAAAAATTGGCATCACCACACATTCTATCACACTTGGATGTATGTTGATATTTATATGAATCATTCCTTATCAGACACATATATGCAGACACCACTGCATTCTTGGTTGCTGGAATAAAAGATGATTTTAAACAAAATGTGCTGCAGTAGGTGCAATATCAGCATTATCACCAGCAGTTGTTTGAGGCACCTGTGCGGATTTAAACAAAAATATTTAAAATTCCACATTCTCTCAATTTTAAACAATTCCACTTCCAATTTAGATGGATTATAGCCACTAACTGGCGTAAATGACAGTCTGCAGTCTCTTTAATGGCCGTAAGCACCCCATTGGACAAATTCAATATTAAGTGTCGTTGAGCGTGTCTGAACCCTCGATGATAGTGGAGGACTTTCTTCTTCTGCCTCTGCCTGATCCTTGAGGTTGCTCTAAAAGACGGACACGGGTGGTTTAGGGTTCTGATGACGCGGGACGGCCAAATTATTATTGTCATTTGATATGCCCATACCACCAAATGGCAGAGTCCAGATATTCCCTCAGTGGCATTTGCTCACAACAAAATATGGCATGTTGCTTCCATGGTAAAAGGAACTGGTATCACGAAGGGTAATCTTCCGACATGTAACCCGGTGCAGGAGCTGTGATTCTCTTGGAATTCGCATTAAATTGCAGGAGATGTGTCAGGGAAAAACAAATGCTTTTATTTTTATTTGTGAAACAAAAGAGCAGATCCTGCCCTCCTGCCAATTTGGGCTAAAATATACTAGTCTCATGTTTACATTTAGATACTGGCTTTGGCGAGCTTTTAATTGCACTAAATCACAAAAGCATATGCTGCGTTTATTTAGCCCTTTCAGGGCACTTTCACATATTTCACAAAGTTTAGTCCACGGGATAATAAGAAATGACATGTATTCAGTGTAGGTTCCTGCTAAACAGAGTTAACCTTGACGAGGTTGGCGGCTTTAATCATGTTTTGATCAAAAGATGCAACCTTTGTCAGACAGACTTCTAAATGTAAACGTCACAAATATATTTTAGCCAAAATTGGAAGGAGCGCAGGATCTGTTCATATATGTAAAGCCAATCTTTTTACCAGCAGCATACTTCATAAAGGGAGGAGCGCAGGTAATATGTACATTCTTCTATTTTTATTTGTACCCTGTGTTCTGTGGTAGTAGTTGATCCTAGTGTGTGTGTGTGTGTGTGTGTGTGTGTGTGTGTGTGTGTGTGTGTGTGTGTGTGTGTGTGTGTGTGTGTGTGTGTGTGTGTGTGTGTGTGTGTGTGTGTGTGTGTGTGTGTGTGTGGTGAGTTATGTATATTTATGTGATTGTCTATTTGGTCTCTGCCCACTTACTTTCCCTTTTTGTGTTTTGTATCCCTATACTAAAAACCGTAATAAAAATGAGGTTCAGAACAATTATCCTCCAGTAAAGAACCTTCTAAAATTCCATTCTCTGGCTGCACTGCTGCAAGACACAGTGATCCCAGCGTGTAGAAGATGTAGCAAGATCATTGCAGAGCAAAATTAAAGCAAAGCAAGATATTTTCACTTTGTGTCTCTTTACATCAATGTTACTTTGCTCCAGAGTTTCCCTTTTGTGCGTCATTTGCAATTAAGTGTGTGTCAATACGTGGGATGGGGGAAATTGACTAGAACATATCTCCTAACACAACACATTGTAGGCCTATCCTACCTCTTCTAACACAGTTTTAGCCTTGTGTGTGACTGTTACATACGCCCATAATCATAATTATCTCTAGCTATTCATGAAATGTCTGGAAATTGAATGTATTACCACTGTTCATGTAATGCAGCCCTGTATTACCATCTCTCTGTGCCTAGGACATACTGTACTTGAAAACGAAAGGTAACTCTCAATGGGCAGTATTACTTCCTGGTGAAACATTTTATAAATACAATTAATAAATAATGTTATGATAATTATATGCATCAATTTCTGAGTCTTGGTCATAGCAAATACTTAGCAGCTGTGTAAAAACAGTAAATTGTTACACACATGCAAATAACATGCTAGGAAACCAGTGTATAAATTCCCTAGTTTTACAGAATTTCTTTTTTAGTAGGGTAAATTACAAATGCTTAAACATCGCTGGCTTGAGAAAAGTCATTGTATTGGCCAAAGGCCCGGACTGTTAATTTCCTGGATTTCACGTCTCTGTTATGGAAAGTGAACCCCCCTCTGAGGACAGGGACAGGAAATATTTCACTATCCATGGGTGACATCCTCCAAGTGGGAATGAGCTTCCTCCCACTTGCAAACCACATGAACACTTCCTAAGAATTGTTTCCAATGCAGCTCGGAGAAAGAGCACTCTTTTAAATAACAACAAGATCACGTTGCAGCAAGCTATTAAGACACAAGGACCAGCAATGTTGAGCCGATGATAGATGGTGAGTCCTTCTTGGCTGAATGACAAGCCAGACATGTGGGTATAAGCTACCTATTATGCAGATGTTAATGTGTAAGCCAACCTCATGGCTAGTGCTTGCAGTGTAACAATCATCTTAAGAAACATTGATGAATGGATGCCAGTGTATGATTAGCGTTTAACTCCATGGCTGCTGCAATGGCCTGTAGTGCGCACTGCATATCTTTAGAACAGGGGTGGCCAACTCCAGTCCTCAAGGGCCACCAACAAGTCGGGTTTTCTGGATATCTCTGCCTCAGCGCAGGTGGCTCAATCAGTGGCACAGTCATTCTGATTGAGCCACCTGTGCTGAAGCAGGGATATCCTGAAAACCTGATTTAGTGGTGGCCCTTGAGGACTGGAGTTGGCCACCTGCCCGTGGGGCAGCTGCGGTGGCGGAAGCTCTGGAGGGAGCCCACTATCGCCGCCACCTCTCCCACTCAACAGGAGGGTTCCCGGGGTGGTGGGGGCGGTGCAGTGGCATCGATGGCACCGCCATCAAGCCAGGTTATAATACCTTCTATAGAACCAATACCAGTACTTAATAGAAGGGTTATAAAGATGTCTTAGGCAAAGCATCCCATGGTGCAGTGCATGTCTTTCTTTAACTCTTTTTTTCCCCCACATGAATTGCTCCAAGATACATCTCAGACCATGAGTGGCAAGAAAACAGAAACAATCAAATCAGAGGCGCATCACTAACCCGAGATTAAACATAGAACCATTCTGTACTAAAAGCAAATGCTTACTTGCCTCTGGGAATGCACTGACACGGGAAATGTGTAAGGGTTTCTGGGGGGAAGACTCCATGTTGATGGACTGACCTGAATGTTTCAGCAGAATTATTCTTGAAAGATTACAACGAATTTGCCTTTGTGATAATCTGCTTTTGCATGTCATCCTCAACTGAAGACGATCCTATGATCTGTGTCAGATGTTAATCTGAATCTAAAGTTGAGACTTGGGAGGTATTGATCATTTGCGCCCCTGCAATATTAATTAAGCAATGCTATATTAGTATCAAACTACAAAATATTGGTTTTAAATCAGCACCATTTTGCTTAATACATGTTTTATCATAAAAATGATTTTGTTTTATTATCACGTTCAAATGCCCACAAGCTGTGGTTAGAACATGCTACGTCAACGTAGGGCGGGTTTTAGAATTTTGCCGCCCTTATGCACTTATCTTTTTGCCGCCCTGGCCTCCTCAGCTTGCAGCGCCCCGTAATGACATGGTGACGTGTTTCCATGACAACGGGACACCCCGTAATATCACATTGTCATGGAAACGTATTGCCATGTGACCAGGAGAAGGTAGGAAACCTTTACAGAGGCCTCACGCTCTTCCCCCGACAATGAGTTTAATGGTTGGGGGAAGATAGCGGGGCCTTGGTAAACGCAGCACTGGGTGAAAACTTAAAATTAACAATGGAACACTGGAGTGCCCGGGGTTAGCTAACAAGTCAAAATCAAATTATCATTTTTTATAGACTCTGTTATCTCCACTTTACTCGCACAGGTTATAGCAAACCTTAGTGCAGACTAATTATGGTAGAACAGTAACCAAGCAAAGTGAATGGAAACAAAAGAAAACAGCGCACAACGCCAAATAGTGAAGCAAATTCAACAATATATTATAGAATTAAAAAGGGGGTAATATATCTGCGTACATGAAAAAAGTTGGTAAAAGGCATGTAGTGTGTATCACACTGTTTACCACTCGGCAGCTGTTAACTGTAGAATCGGGTGCTTGCTTCCCTCTGCTGATGCAGCTCAGTTGATTCTGGGGCAGGACGTCAGTCTTTCACTCCCAAGGGGATTTCCCTTCATGCAGCCAGGTTCAGCAGCTGGTACTGGGGCTCGGTGAAATCGCTCCTGATTCCTGGCCGCTATGAAGCTGCTCCTGTACCTCAGCAGGTGTATCCTCTGCACAGAGGTTAAAACGCAGCTTGCTGGGGTGCCCTCAGCGTGCCACGATGCTGCTCCGTCGCGGGACGCTGTGTAATGACGTCACTGTCTACACAGCAGTGGTGGATTCAATAGGGAAGTTTGAACAGTCTTACAAAGTCTCTCACAAGTGTCCAAAACAGCACACAGGATGAAATAAAAACAGGACAGGCCAATACATAGACAAAGGCCAATGTAAGCAGATATAAGGCAATAGAATGTTACATCCAACTAGTTTCGTAGAATTAACTACTTCTTCAGGGAATAATTAGGCCATTACCCAGAGGTCTTAAATACCTCACATAGATACCTTATTGGTCAACCAATTAGGGATAGACCAATCATATAGGTAGTGGTCTGCGTGATAGGGAAGATGTGTAGTTTACTTTTAAAACAACAACTTTATTAACAAAAAAAAAAAAACAATACCTATTTAATATAAACTTACATATAGACAAAACCTAGCATAAATAATTAAAAACATGCTGGAATAAAAGAAACACAATATTAGTCGACTTAAAATAGACACCATCATTACTTGCATAAAAAGATGTAACTAGAAAAAAGCGTAGGATAAAGAAAGGAAAACAGAGATACAGAGATAAATGATACATCCCCTAGGTACAGAGGGGTGGTGAGCTAAAGATTCAATAAAGTGCCCAAATATCCACATCCTCATTTAGCCCCTTAGGGGACATAGTATCTAACTTATGTATCCAATACATATTGATACCCACATGTAGGCAGAACCAAACGCAGCCTTAAAGTTCGGATTCAGGAACATGTCAGAAATATTAAAAATGGTTTTGAAAAACATAGTGTATCTAGACACTTCCTGATACACCATAATAAAGATCCGTCAAGTCTCACTTTTAAGGGGATTCAGTTGATTCCTGTAAATAGAACAGGAGGGGACAGAGTTAAAACATTGTCTTCTAAAGAGACATATTGGATACATAAGTTAGATACTATGTCCCCTAAGGGGCTAAATGAGGATGTGGATATTTGGGCCCAGCATACAGTGCTTCGAATGCAGCAAGGGATTCTGGGAAATTACATGCAAATGAGCACACAGTGCCACCTTTTGCTTCAAATCCATTTTGACATGGATCCCTATAAGCTTATGCTGCATTACACAGCTTTTCAGCACAGCCTGGGTTACGATGCATAGCCACTTTTTGTCACTTTTTATGCACCATTACTTAAATAATGTGTGATATATATATATATATATATATATATATATATATATATATATATATATATATATATATATATACTGTATATATATATGCAAATATGTGCAACCATTGGTTTTGGGGCTATAACCTCCTACATCTAACATCATAAAATAATATTTGGTCCTTAGTACCTCACGTCAAATAGTAATAGATGCTTACCCTGTAGTAACATATGAACACCTATTGACTTTCTTCAAAGTGTGTCAATCATGTATCTCCAACCTTCCAGTTGCGTGTAGTGCGCTGTGCCGCCAGGGGGGACCGGGACCGGCTCGTGAGGATTCCCCTGCTGGTGGGGAACTCGCGTGTGGCCGCCCGCGCCAACGAGCGCAGCGGGACCGAGGCCTTAGAGTTCGGAAGGGGTTTCATGGACTCAAGGATGGGCACTTGTAAAAGACATCTGTAATTATTAGCAGAGCAGAAGCTTTAGTATTATTTATGACTCTGCCCTTTAAAGAGGCAATCCAAGCGGGTACATTTTTTTTATTTTTTATTCTTTTACATAGGATTGAAGCAAGGGGGTTTCCGGAGCAGACCCCGGTTAATGTCAGCTCCAGACACCGTCTGCATCTGGAGATACTTACCACCGTAGGGGGTGCCGGTAGCCGCTCTGGCTCGCTAGCAGGGATCTCGTAATGATGTCATCCGTTGCGGCTTCCTATTGGCCCAAGTGACACCGGAGCTTTAAAAACCAGAGAGATACCGGCAGCCCCTTTGGAGGTATCTCTGGCAGCAGGAGGTTCCCGGAGCTGAAATTAAGGGGGTTCAGCTCCGGAGACCCCCTTCTTCAATCCCATATTTTAAAAAGAAATTGATCGCTTGGATTGCACTTTTAAAGCAGTAATCTTGCCACTTTCTCTCTTTTAAAAAAAAAATGTTAAACCATGATTTTTTTTGTTTTTCACGGGGGGCGGGAGGGATCATCTAGAGCGCCCCCCCTCCCTACCCGCCAAACCCCCTTGGAACCCCCTCAGATGTCACTCTGGAACGTTCTGATGCAGACCTTGGAGGATACATGTTACACATAATGTTCCAGCAATGAGAGCTGTTTTCCAAATTTTCTTTCTTTTGCCAGGAATTTACCGCAATTCCTCTGCAAGGTATATTGCTATAAATCCCTTCAATTAAGGCAATTCAACATTCAGATCCTGTGTTCTATTGTTGGAGGTTTTGGGCAAAGATTCACAGCCTCGCGGGACATTAATTCAGTTGGAGGCAAAACTTAATTAAACATTTTTTTTTTTTACTAATACTTTTTTTTTTTTACACATAAGAAAAAGAGTCTTGCACAATATGTGGTTTGCTTTGGAATGTGTGCTAGTGTTTTCTAATAAATGCAGTTTTCTTTGTGTATTATTCCCTGGAACAATGTATGCCCCAGTTTAAATCTATGGAAAAAAAAATCCGTGAAGAAATATTTGCTGCATGAATTGATATTCGGTTGATTTGCCCAGGTGTATGCTTAACCCTTTTGATGCCTGAAAGGCAAAGCTTAATAATTTACTTTCTAAGGGCTCGTAGGACTTAGGAACCACTCACGCTTAAATAATACTCTTGTGCATTTTTGTTCATTGTGATATAGGTGAAATATAAAGCACAGCCAGTGAACTATTACTACTATCAGCATAACCAGCGATGTCTAATGCAGCATTTTCCAAAGCACCCAATCACTAAGCAATTTATCAAATGCCGCAGAACACAAAAATAATGATGGAATATATATATATTTTTTGGTTTCTAATTGAGTATGAACTAAGGACTCGGAAATACAGAGTGGCAAGTTCAGGGGAGCAAAACCCAAGCCCTTAGAACTCTTCAGAACAATCCAAACCACAGCACGTCCCAATGTATCTGAGGCAAAACTTTGTTACCGCCGTTAGTTCAGGCTGGAGCAAAATTCCTCCAGAGTGTGTGGGAGGGAGAGTGCGGAAAGAAGGGGGCAGATTGAGCCTGCTGGTAGGGAAGGAACTGACTGAGCTAGCCTGGTTAAGTATATATTAATGAATAAAAAAAGATCATCAATTATATATATATATATTGTTAAAAACAGGACAGGCACTCCAATGTAAAGAAGGTGAATATTCTCAATGTTTCGGCTCCCATCGGAGCTTTTATAAAGTGCACTCCATTGGGCCCCGAAATGTTGAGAATACATCTTTTTTTTTTTTCATTGGAGTGCCTGTCCTGTTTTTCACTCATTGTGTTGCTTCAGCTGACACTTGGGCGGTATGCACCCTGGATGATTATTACAACTACCAAGTGAGTGACCTGTCTCTGGACTGTATATATATCCAAAACACCACGGGTCACCTGTTCTTCTTCGTGCCTATTTTTTATTTGGGGAGGAATATATATATATATATATATATATATATATATATATATATATATATATATATATATATATATATATATATATATATATATATATATATATATATATATATATGCCAGCTTTACTGTGTTAACCTTGTCAGGTACTCTAGAGTATTATTTTTGTACATTTTGGCATCTGTTCCCATTGGGATATACTTGTTGGAGGATTTATCAAGTTTTGCCACGTACAGGGGATCCATGCCCTATTTTAACTTTCTGTGCTTTGTTTTTAACCTTTGTTCTGTGACAACCATCCAATAAAGATTATGTGATTTTGTACTCCAAGGCATACTAGAGTGCTTTTTGTTATCACCCAGCATACAGCACGTCCACTGCAGCAAGGGATTCTGGGAAATGACATGCAAATGAGCACACAGTGTCACTTTTTGCCTCAATAACCATTTTTAACACGGTTCCCTATAGGCTTAAGCTTGCTGCATGGTCACAGCTTTGAGCACAGCCAGGGTTAAGGTGCATACCCAGAAAACCACCCACAGACAGCCGTTTCGACCTTGATGGGTCTCATCAGTGTGGGGTTGATTTTACTGGGAATGCAAGAGAGGCTATGGGATAGGCTAAACCATAATACTGAGTTAAGTTATGGTGAGTAAAAAAAGTGACAAAAACCCTCCACAGGAAAGCAAATATGCAAATATAACTGTATGCTCATCTGCATGTCTTAGGCAGGTCTGCAACCCCACCTTTCCCCATTATCACCCAGCATACAGCACTTCCACTGCAGCAAGGGATTCTGGGAAATGACATGCAAATGAGCACACAGTGTCACTTTTTGCCTCAATAACCATTAGTCAATGAAAAAATAGTTTGCACTCACGGTTTCTCAAATGAAGGCAGATGCTCGTCCCATATAGAAAAATGTACAGGGTAACCAGGGAAATCCAGGTAACAAAGAGACAGCACACCGACAGCGGTGTGCTGTCTCTTTGTTACCTGGACTTCCCTGGTTACCCTGTATATATATATATATATATAATCAGAGAAAGTAATAGGATGTGCAATAAACAATTAATGTATAGCTGTGTCTGGTATATGCTGCCACTATGTGTTGGATTTACACATGAATCCACAAATACAGATAGGGAAAAGGTAGCATTAGGCGCAAAATCTAGACAATATATAAATATAAAGTCCCGGTGTATTGGTAAAATACATGTTGGAATAGGTGATCTTAATAGACTTCTGAAATAAAGGAAGAGACCAATATAGCACAGTACTGTTTGGTATGTTGGTATCACACAATAGTTACTGGCTACTCACAGTGTAGCATAAGTTACTGTTACAGTATGTCGGATAACAACCCAAGAACTGCAGTAGAAGCCGCAGATATCCACGTCTCTGTCTTGATGCTGAGATTGTTGAGCTGTTGCCTACGATGGAAAAAAAAACCCCACAAGAAAACCCCACAAGAGCAGGCGTTTCTGTCCTGATGTCCAAGCAGTGTAGATCAGCTGTACGCTGTGATTAAAGCCACGGATGTTGGTATCTTTACTTTGCTGTTATAGCAGTGTAGAACAGCTTTTAGAGCTGCGCTGGAACCCACAAATGTTGGCGTCTCTGCCTCTGCGCTGAAGCAGCGTGGGTCAGCTGTTCATGCCCTTAGGCCTTGAGCACACGCAGCGCTACGCGACGTGCGCGCGCCCGTCACCAACCCCCTGGCAGCCAATGGTGGTGTTCATTGTTAAAACCACCATTGACTGCGATCACAAACATAAAGCAGTACATTAATAACATATTTACACTAGCTTTATAAAAAAAAACACTTATAATAAAATAATACTGACAGTATTAACATAAAATAGGGCACTTTTTAGTGACCTTAATGCTCATAATAGAACATATATAGAAAATCTATATCTCTACTCATTGGCTGCCAACCCCAATGTGTTCCGGTGGCTCCCGATGTCGACCTCCGTATATTGGTTCCATTCTTCGGTTGAATGTTATGTCTTACAGGATACAGTTCACCACTGGAGACAGACTACACTTTATTTGTGTTTTCTTCTCTGTCTCTTCTTTTGCGCTCGAAAGACGACAACAAATGTAAACATTGAAAGGGATAGAAATGTTATAAGGATAACATATCGTAACAAAATGTGCCTTTATCTAACAGGCATGTTCCATAACAGTCCCCATCGCTTTCCGTAGTGGGATACAACAGCCCAACTGCTCTTAATCATTTCTCAAGCAGTTTTTTCCCCCATATGTGAATTCGGGTTTAGTATCCAGCAGCTATTCTCTCCTTTGCGACCTCACTATGTATTTTACTATTATAATTAATAGTTTATTAACATAAACACGATAAATAGATAGAGTTGGTAATACAGGGCTGAAGGAGCGGCTCAGTGAGTAAAGACACTCCCCCAAAACAAGTACCCTGGTTCTAATCCCGGTGTCGGCTCCTTGTGACCTTGGGCAATTCGCTTTATCTCCCTGTGCATCAGGCACCAGAAAATAGATTGTAAGCTCAACAGGACAGGGAATCGTGGCTGCAAAAATTCTATGTTCAGCGCTCTGTACACTGAAAACAAATGCAATCTAATAACACTGACATAGCTGAAATAATTTTCTATGTTATTTGACATTATACCCATGGGTGCTTAAAAAAAATAAAAGGGAAAGCTGCCCCTTCTATTGATCAAATGATTTATTTAACAAAGGTATTGTAAATAAAAGCAGCCAATACACTGGCAAAGTACAGCAGTATTAACAATGTGCATTGTTCAGTAGAATGCTGTTAGTCTGCCGTCATTCCAAGCACCATTCGGGTGGACACGCCTGACTAAATTACTTCCTCGCCTCTGCGACATGTTCCCACTTCGTCAGGAGGAGCGTATATAGCCGTGCTCTGCAACTAGATTCCCAAAGGGGGCCAGATTTAAAAAAATAACTATATGGAGAAGAACCAAAATAATATTGTGATATGATGTCATAAAATATATGTTGACAGATAATAATGTGGAAGTCTTTAGATATATTTTATGACATCATATCACAATATTATTTTGGTTCTTCTCCATATAGTTATTTTTTTAAATATATATATATCTATATCCAGTGGTTGACAAATCACCAAAAAATCTACTCGCCACACAAAAAAATCTACTCGCCACCTAGTACCAAACGTGTGCTGCTTGGGCCAATATTTACTCGCCCGGGGGTTAAATCCACTCGCCCGGGGCGAGCAAATGTATAGGTTTGTCGAACACTGTATATATATATAAATAAAGGTCCATGTCGTCCTGCACCTTATACACATACCGTCATGTGAAGAAGAAAGTACACCGTCTTTGAATTCCATGGTTTTACATATCAGGACATAATAACAATCATCTGTTCCTTAGCAGGTCTAAAAATTAGGTAAATGCAACCTCAGATGAACAATAACACGTGACATATTACACCGTGTCATGATTTATTTAACAAAAATAAAGCCAAAATGGAGAAGCTGTGTGTGAAAAACTAAGCACACCTTATGATTCAATAGCTTGTAGAACCACCTTTAGCCGCAATAACTTGAAGTAATCGTTTTCTGTATGACTTTATCAGTCTCTCAAATCGTTGTGGAGGAATTTTGGCCCACTCTTCTTTACAACGTTGCTGCAGTTCATTGAGGTTTGTCTGTACAATACAACAAAATATTAAAAATTATAATAAAGAATATTTCATTTTGTATATAGGGAGTCAAAGCTATAAAGTCCTGATTTAAAGCTGCAGTTCAAGCAATATCCAACATGTGTCATATATACACAGTATATATATATATATATATATATATATATATATATATATATATATATATATATATATATATATATATAATCAGTTCTGTGCTATGAGAAAATACTTGTAACATTAAAAAAACATTTTTAAAGTATTCTAACATAAGAAGCATTTTTTTTACACAGTCACACCCCCTTCCTCTTCTCTAGCAGTGCTCCAATTGTATCTAGTTACTGCCTGGTCACATGATCATCCTCATAGAACTTTGCATCTTTGGTTCTCTTCTGCTGCACTGCCAGCCATTTAGTGAACCCCTGAGCCGAATCTTTGTCGATCGATCACAGGAGAACGGATTGACGGCAACTTAGCTAATCACTTGTCAGTTTGCAGATTGTATTGATGCACATATTGATAGGGAAAAAATTATAATTTGTAAAAACAGCAGCTTGGAACTGCTGCTTTAAAGGAGCAATCCGAGTTTTTTTTTTCTTTACACTGATTTTAATTTTTTTACACGATTTAAACAGGGGGTCTCTGGAGCTGAATCCCATTAATTTCAGCTCCGGGGACCCCCTGCTTCAAAAGATACTTACCCCTGCAGTAGGTGCCGGCATCCCTCTGCTTTTAAAAGCTTTAGCGTCCCATGGGCAAATAGGAAGCTGATGATGTCACGGCTTCCTATTGGCCCGCAGGGCACGGGAGCAGCCATGACTTGATCCCCGTAGTGGCTACCGGCACCACTTATGGAGGAGTCTGTATCTCAGGAAGCAAGGGGCCCTCAGTGCAGAAATTAATGGGGTTAAGCCCACAGAGACCCCCTGCTTCAATCCTATGTAAAAACAGAAATAAAAGAAGAAGCAGTTGGATTGCCTCTTTAAAAGGTTTGTAGCCGCGGCCATACAATTCTCTTCGCCATATGGTAAAGCCAAAGCCAATGAACTACTTCACAGCAATAAGGCACTTTCACTGCCAGATAAAATGCATTGCAAGCCATTCTGCATACACTTCTTAGTAATCCTGCAATAAGCTCTCCGAAACTCTGCAGAAAAAAGCTGTGTGTGCTGAGCACGCGCATAGTAAGTGAAACTTCTTTGTTTTTTGTCACATAAATTTTATTTGTGATGGTGATGTTTTTAATTAAAAATCACAAAACAATTTGACTTCAAAACACAAAAGTTTGACCACATGTTTTAGCTATTTGCACATCTATATTTATAGTAACTGAATTATTTGTGTCTGCGTGTGTCAGTCAGTGTGTGTGTGTGTCTGCGTGTGTCAGTCAGTGTGTGTGTGTGTCTGCGTGTGTCAGTCAGTGTGTGTGTGTGTCTGCGTGTGTCAGTCAGTGTGTGTGTGTGTCTGCTTGTGTCAGTCAGTGTGTGTGTCTGTGGTGTGTGTATGTCTCTCTCTGCGACCTACACCCACCACGACGTAGCTGCGGACAAGGAGAACTCTGTCTGAGTCTCCTCCCCCGGCGGAGCTGTGGGCTGTGTTTCCTGCTGCAGCCAGCCCCCCAGCGGAGGTACGGAACATGGGAGGTGCTCGGCAGCTCACAGGGTGGGGGGGATGGGCGGGGGAGTAGGCACATCACTTGTGGGCGCTGTTCGGCGCATCACTGGGGTGTGTGTGTGTGTCAGTCTGTATGTATCAGTCAGTGTATGTCAGTCAGTGTAGGTGTGTGTGTCAGTCAGTGTAGGTGTGTGTCAGTCAGTGTAGGTGTGTATGTGTGTCAGTCCATGAGTGAGTGTGTATGTGTGTCAGTCCGTGAGTGAGTGTGTATGTGTGTCAGTCCGTGAGTGTGTACGTGTGTCAGTCAGTGAGTGAGTGTGTATGTGTGTCAGTCAGTGAGTGAGTGTGTATGTGTGTCAGTCAGTGAGTGTGAGTGTGTGTGTGTGTCAGTCAATGAGTGTGTATGTGTGTCAGTCAGTGAGTGAGTGTGTATGTGTGTCAGTCAGTGAGTGAGTGTGTAGGTGTGTGAGTGAGTGTGTATGTGTGTCAGTCCGTGAGTGAGTGTGTATGTATGTCAGTCAGTGAGTGAGTGTGAATGTGTGTCAGTCAGTGAGTGTGTGTGTGTCAGTGTATGTGTGTCAGTCAGTGAGTGTGAGTATGTGTGTGTGTGTCAGTCAGTGAGTGTGTATGTGTGTCAGTCAGTGAGAGAGTGTGTAGGTGTGTCAGTCAGTGAGAGAGTGTGTATGTGTGTCAGTCAGTCAGTGAGTGTGTGTGTCAGTCAGTGAGTGTGTGTGTGTGTGTTAGTCAGTGTGTGTGTGTTAGTCAGTGTGTGTGTGTGTGTGTGTGTGTCAGTCAGTCAGTGAGTGTGTGTGTCAGTCAGTGAGTGTGTATGTGTGTCAGTCAGTGAGTGTGTGTGTGTGTGTGTGTGAGTCAGTCAGTTTGTGTGTCAGTCAGTGAGTGTGTATGTGTGTGTGTGTGTGTGTGTGTGTGTGTGTGTGTGTGTGTGTGTGTGTGTGTATGTGTGTGTATGTGTATGTGTCAGTATATGCTTCCTGCGGTTTCTCGCCTGAGGATAGCTGGCCAGCTCCCCCGCAATGATCCTTCTCAGGTGCCCCACCGAGAAGCACTCCTCTCTCACCCCGATACCCTCCATCAGGTGGTTAAGTCCTGAAACCAGGCTCCGGATGTGAAGCTGTAGCTCGGGGGGGCAAGGAGGGCAGCTCCATGTCCCCCAGCCCCGGGATCCTCTTCTTGTCCGGCCAGCTGCAGTTGAGAGCCTGCAGGTCTCCGCCAGGTAGCAGCGGGAAGAGAGAGGAGAAGGCCGGGGCCAGGAATAGGTGCGGGGAGATCTGGACCAGCAGCAGCAGCGCCCACATCACCTCAGCCATGAAGTTCACCCCATCCACTCACCCCCCGCAGCTCACCACGAACAGAGCCTTCTACTGGTTGGCAGCGCCGGCCTCGAAGCTGGAGAACTCCTTAACTTGGAGGGCCCCCGCGGAGAGCAGCAGCAGTTCGGCGCAGCCGCACCAGTGCAGGATCTCGGCACTTAGCTGTGACGGCGGTGAGTATGTTGAGCGGGGGGGGAGCAGGAGCAGGGAAAGCCATCCTCCTCATTCACCCAGCAGCGCAAGGTCTCCGAGCCGCCCGTGAGCGTCGCCATGGCTACCGCGCATGTCAGCGGGCAGCAGCGGCAGTTAGGAATGGTGGCGGCGGACGTGTGGGAGGAATGGCATGCGCAGGGGGGCTCTGTCTGAGTCTCCAGCCCGGCAGAGCGCGCGGCTGGGACAGAGAGCGGTTAGCGGGTTGTAGCAGGAGAGCCGGTCCCCGCTGCCCCGGATGCCGCCCGTGCCCATCTCCACATGGGGGAAATTGCGGCCGTTAGGAGCGGCGCCGGCGGCTATCGCCGCCGCCGCCGCATATGTCATCGGCCATGTGGGGGGAGCAGCAGCCGTTAGGAGCGGCAGCGGCGGCGATCTGATTTGTGGAGCGGGTGGGATGTCAGTGTTGGGGTCGGGCTGAGCCAGAACACAGCCCGGCCTCAACTGCCAGCACTGACGTCACATCCGTTTCATTTCTGTCTCCACAATCCATTTTTGCCCCAGTTCGAATGAGGTGCCACTAAGGAAGTTTCACTTCAAAAATCTGAAAGATCATAATTCAAGAAAAATGCAAATTTATGCAAATTGTAGCAGTCAAAGATCTGTTTGATGCAACAAAAAAGATTGTAACTAGTGACAGTCAGTTTTTTTCATGACAAAAATAGTGTTCTGTTTCAAAGGTTCAATCCAACTTATTCTGAACCAGTCAATAGTTTTTCTGCAGGAATTTTGCCCCATGGCTGCTGCTGTTTTCCACGGTTCCAAGCGAATGCTGTATTGTAATGTGAAGATTTTACAATATATTTCATCAGTGGTGGAGCTACCATATCTGCAGCTGGTTCTTCTGCCCCAGGGTCCCGACTGGTTAGGCGTCCGCCCTCTCAGCTGTTCTGCAGCATCAGTCACCTGGGTGGGCTCACTCCTTCTCCTCCTTCCCCTCCCAAGGTATAGAGTATAGGGCAAAGTGGAGAGCAAGCATGGTAAGGAGGGAGCATGTGGAGTGAGGAGGATGTAGAGGGAGTGTGTGGGGAGAGGATGGTGAGGAGAGTGCATGGTGAGGTTAAAAAATGTGGGGGAGGGGAGGAGGAAGAGGGAGCGAGGAAGAGGTAGCATGTGGGGGATGAGAATTGTGAGGAGGGAGCATGTGTGGGAAGAGGAGGGTGAGGAGGGACCGTGTGGGGAGAGGAGAGTGAGGAGGGAGCATGTGGGGGATAGCATGGTGAGGAGAGACCATGTGAGGGAGCATGGTGAAGAGGGAGTACTGTGTGTGTGGAGAGGATGGTGAGGAGGGAACATGGTGATGAGGGAGTATGTGGGGGAGAGGATGGTGAGGAGGGAGCATGGTGAGGAGGGAGTATGTGGAGGGAGGATGGCGAGGAAGAGGATTGTGAGGAGGGAGCACGTGGGGGGAGGATGGTGAGGAGGGAGCATGGTGTGGGGGAGAGGCTGGTGAGGAGGAAGCATGAGGGAGAGGATGGTGAGGAGGGGAGCATGTGGGGGGAGGATTGTGAGGAGGGAGCATGTGGGGGGAGTGTGGTGAGGGGGGAGGATGATGAGGAGGGAGCATTGCAAATTGTGTTTATTTTTTTTCCAAATGTTGTGTTTCCAAGGGGGGCCATCTCATATATTAGCACTGGGGCCCACAATTCACTATTTCCGCCTCTGTACCACACGATCATGATGAAAACATAAATCTGTATATACGTGTACTTTTTGACTGGCAAAAATGGAACTGCACCTTTAGAAACAGTTGCTATACCGCTGACATTGTGCGCTGTGTCTACAAAGGAAAGAGAGAATGTTATGCAACTAGGCCTGAAAAAGCCGGCTTTGTTCCACCTCTGAACAAAGAAACAGTACACACTTCAGATACCAATCTAAACCATCTGACAAAATCTCAACTGGACGGTAGGACTACTCAAGAGTGTCTGCTTTAATTAGTGAGCTGGACTTTCATGGGGCCCTCATCGCTCTTGGCTTTCACCAGTGGCACAGAATACAAGCAAAAAAGCATCTGTGAAAGGGGTGATTTGTAAACTGAAGTAGAGTCTTCACTATTTAAATATCTCAAGGGTTGACGTACTCTATAGAGAGCCTGTAATGGATCTTATTAATAGTCCGACTGTGCCCCACACTCTGCATGTTCTGAGACAAACAGGTGTATGGGACCCACTAGTAAATGTTGTAAAGTAAGATTAAGATTAAGAAAACCAATGACAAGTAGAAAGAGAGAGACAGGGAGATGTGAACAGTGCTTCTGCATGGAGACAGGACACCGAGCATTTGATGGAGCTGCAGAGTCCTGAAATGGCAGTGCAGAGTACAGAGTATCATGAAGTAACAATGTTACCAGTTGGCTGAAATAGTAACCATTTGGAGAGGTTGGAATAAAACAGGTTAACTCAAACAACCCCAGTAATACCAGATTTCCGAAGCAGCACACGGTATTGTGCAGGTATATCTTTGAAGTATTGGTTGGATATACTGTACTAAAAAGTAGCAATTCTAGGTATTATGATTTGTCTTTTTTTTAATCTTTGGCTACACCTAAATCGAGAGATAACATTGCGGGTTTCTATAGGTGACCCAGGAGACCATGTTTGTAGTCCGCTCCCATATTTGCGGTTTCTTGCATCAAAACCAGCAAATATGATGAGCGCGCAAAACATTTGTTAGGGGGTGAGATAACAAAGTCAATGGTAGCAAGTCAGCGTGTTTAAAAAGAAAATAACGAAATGCACCTGTCTGAAATGGGAGTACTGAAGCGTCGGTCATTAGTACTGAGCTCAGAAAGTAACATCAGTAGAACATGAGGCTGTGGACGTGCTGATAACAATCTGGTAAGAATCTCTACCTGCACATACATACTGCACAGCAGCATAGCAATAGGATGAAACTTCAGCGAATAGAAGCAAAGCAAACACGCTCAGCACACACAAACAACCAATGTGGATTCTAAAAAAGTGGTGTTACCCTATTGCCCAGCGCTGTGTCATTTAGTGTCAAATGAATACACAAGGGTGTGTTGATTGTGCAGCATACTCATTAATGCTAAATGTAGTGCAGAGGGGGAAATGATTTCATCTGGTATTGAAAGCTGAACTATACTGTAATAACTTCCCACCCCCAAATAATATTTTTGTTGGTTTAAATGAAAGGCATCGCACCCTGCAGTGTGTGCAGATAATTAAGCAGGATGCATATGAAGAAACTTTTATGGATTTACACAGCGGCTTCCAACCGGCTCTGATGTTTTAACAAGTGATGTTGCAACTAGCCAACAACAAAAAAAAATGCAGTGATACACTTAGTACCCACAACTCTGCTCAAGGCTAGTAAATGCCACCGAGACACAAAGGCGTATATTTCAAAGGAACGATCATTATATATTATTCATTGGCCTCAAATATTCATGATCAGGAGAGCAAGTGAAATTTCAATTGAACAATCTTGTGGTTAACCCCAGTTCAAGACCTTGGACATGTCACCTTATCTCCCTGTGCCTTTGGCACCGAACATGAAGTAGGAAGGAGTAATTATCTTTCGTACAGTGCAACTGTATATACAATTGCACCACTAGTTAACCTTTTTGCTGCCAGTGGGGCATATAACATATTGCTTTGCAGTGTGTGACTGGCCAGTTTTGCAGCAAATATCATTATTAGACATAACAGCGTACAAAACTTTCAGAACCTCACAGGTATCTTTTAAGAAGGTGCTGAGAGAGAGAGAACACACATTTTACTCCTGGGACAGAATAATAATCTATATCTCTCATATGTTGTACCTCCCACTGGACGCCGGTGGATCTGACAGGCACCCCTGCGGACATCGTCTGGCAGGCACCTCAAGAGCCCCCTCAAACAGGCCCCTATGTAGTACGGGCCCCCTCTAGCAGGCCCCCTCCATTCTCCAATGATTCAGGTATAAACACTCTAACCCCCCCCCCCTTGCGCCAGGGACGGTTTTACAACTTTCTCACTGTTTCCCACCCTGGCCTCCTCCTCTTGCAGCCTCCCGACTTCATATTCTCAAGCGTTTCCATGACTTGCCATGTGACGTCACGTTGTCATAGCAAAGCGTTGTCACATCGCAGCGTCATTTGCAGGAGGAGGATGTAAGAGACCTTTAGGCTGCGTCCATTGTGATTGCGCGCTCGTTTGCTTCGCAATCAAACCAATGCACCTGAATTGTAGTGTTCATAGTGCGGGCGTGCACAAGCGCGATGCATGCAGAGACAAACATTTTTGTCTTTGTCGCGCTATGCCCTGTTCACATGTGCGGTTGAGCCAATGAGGGCGAACCACTCACGTGACGTCATGGGCATGCCTTAGGGCACGCCCCCCCATCACTCAACCCTGCAGACCTGTCGTCACCGTGCTCGAGCATGAGCAAGTGCGCATTCACCCTGGACGTGGACTTACAGAGGCACCGCGCTTTCTCCCGGCAATCAGTTTCATTGTTGTGGGGGAAGAGAGTGAGGCCTCTGTAACCACAACACTGGCCCCTCCGAAATGTTCCACCCCAGGCCCGGAACTCGTAGGCCTATACCTTTATATGGGCATGCCCTATGTTGTGGCCTTCCCTACACCCAGGCCCATACATTTACCCCCAGGCTCATACCTGCTTCTCCTTTCCCCCCCTCCAGTAGAATGAAATGTACAATCTGTATCATATTCTCCTTTTTAGTGTAAAATAAATCTGTAATTATAAATGCCCAATTTGTATTCATACT
Organism: Ascaphus truei; assembly: GCF_040206685.1. NCBI lineage: Eukaryota > Metazoa > Chordata > Amphibia > Anura > Ascaphidae > Ascaphus > Ascaphus truei. The sequence goes on from NC_134494.1 coordinate 28,691,405, forward strand.
AGTGCCCAATATTAATTTTCTAAAGTCAATTGTGAAAGGGGCGTGAGGGGGGGGCACAAGGCCGAAGGTTCACCTTGAGCGCCTAATACCCCTGCACCGACCTAGGCGGCAGCACATAAACGCATCCCTACTTCCAGACCCCCAGGTACTCTATGTATCTATGAGTATACATACATGCATGGACATATGTGTGTGTATAATATATATATATATATATATAGCACAGATAACATTCCAAGAGACACTGTTTTTAAGTTTACCTTTTGCTTCATTCATTGTAACATCGCCGGAAGAAGAGATCAGTGTATCTCGAAAGCTCGCACAAATAAAAGCATTTCGTTAGCCACAGAACGGTATCATCTATTTATTTTTTAATTTTTTTGATTATTGAAGCTCGGCTAACACGGTACTGATACCTCTACATATATATATATATATATATATATATATATATATATATATATATATATATATATATATATATATATATATATATATATATATATATATACACACACATTTTAAGTTATGGTGGGTGAAATGGGTAACAAAAAACCTCCACCGTTAGCATATAGCCACTAAAGAATATCACTTGTTTGGTTGGGTTTGACTTGACTTGCTATTCCCATGCTGTGCTTAAAAGCTGTGTGAACAGCAATGCGTTTGCTTAGATGGGCTCCATGTGAATGGATATTCCAGGCAAAAGGTGACACATTGTGTGCTCATTTGCATGTAATTTCCCAGAATCCCTTGCTGCAGTGGGAACACTGTATGCTACGTGATAATGGTTGAATGGCAGGGTTGCAGACCTGTCTAAGACATGTGAATGTGCTCACAAGTGATATTCTTTATTGGATATATATATATATATATATATATATATATATATATATATATATATATATATATATAATGTATTGATTTATTTATAAACTATTTTGCCAGAAAGTAATACATTGAAAGTTACCGCTCGTTTTCAAGTATGTTCTGGGCACATATGATACTATAGGCGTATGTATGTATGTATGTGTGTGTGTGTGTGTGTGTGTGTGTGTGTGTGTATGTATGTATATATATATATATATATATATATATATATATATATATATATATATATATATATCAAATGGAAATATTACTGTATACTCATTTGCATGTCTTAGACAGGTCTGCAACCCCACCCTTCACCATTATCACCCAGCACACAGCACTTTCACTGCAGCAAGGGATTCTGGGAAATGACATGCAAATGAGCACACATACACACACAAGTTAATGTATAAATGAGCCTGTGTGTGTGCATGAGTGCAAGCTTTATGACAACATTTGTCCTTTATCGTCATTCAGTGAAACATTACAATCTGTTTCCCTCTCTGGGCACCCAATACCCCAGTCTGATACAGGTAGCATCCCTTTGAATTCACAGTTGTATGCTCTGTGCAGTGATTCTTACTTTTCTGTGGTTTATATTATATATATATATTGTTTGTTTTTCCCCATACAATAGAAAGTGCTGAATATGCATAATTCAAAACTTTACAGAAATTGTAATAATAATAATAATAACAACAACAACATTACATAAATATGATTTAAAAAAAATAAAATAATAATAGCTACCAGTACTTTGCTGTCCTATGTGTTTCTCAATACGTTTTGGGAGAGTTTGCACCTTTAATAAATTCTCAGTCTGGGGGCAGGGCCAGGGTTTGGTCACGTGGAGCTGGAGGAAAAAGCTGCCAGACAGAAGCTTTGCAGGCTCAGAGTGGGAGCAGCAGTGGCACAGGCAGCTTTGGAGTCAGCAGTGGGACAGCAGTGCAGAAAGTTAAAGCTGCATCTCCTCCAGCCTCTCTCTCTCTCTGGGCATGGATGGGACGCAGAGTTGGGGTGTTACCAGGGCTGGTTGTGCTGGGGGTCTCTCTATCTGACTGCATGCTGCTCAGTAACTCGGGCACTGGGGTTTTTAACTCTTGGACTTCTTTATGGATAAACTGCTCGTGCTGGAACTGCACAGAGAAGAGCGGTGACTGCCACCACTCTTGAAGAGCTTCAGTCCTGGGGGAGCTGCAGGGATCATGGAGAGTGAAGAGGAGGAATGGAAGGTCTCGGTGTGGTTGTGCCAGGAGGAGAAGCTGGTGTCAGGGCTCAGCAGGCGCACTACTTGCGCGGACGTTGTTCGGGTTCTCCTGGAAGATCACAACCAGAAACAGGCGGCAGAGGGGGCCATGCACCTGGGACCTCCCCAATCTTATTGCATTGTGGAAAAATGGAGAGGGTTTGAGAGGGTCCTACCCAACAAAACCAAGCTCTTGAGGCTCTGGTCAGCGTGGGGAGAGGAGCAGGAGAATGTGAGGTTTGTGCTGCTCCGGAGCGAGGCTTCAATGCCCAACATTGGACCTAGGAGCGCAGAAGCCAAAGTGGTCCTCAGCAAAGAGAGCCCTTGCCACCTGAGGGGAGCCACCAACGCCACCACGGGCCTGGTCCAGGAGAAACAGCGCAGGGTGGTCAGGAAAGCCTTTCGGAAGCTGGCTAAGATAAACAAGAAAAGGCAGGAGACTATGCCCAAAGAGTCTTCTTCAGTGGAGAAGATGGAAACCTTAGTGCACCTGGTGCTCTCCCAGGACCACACCATCCGCCAGCAGGTCCAGAGAATTAAAGACCTGGATCGGGAGATCGAGAGGTATGAGGCTAAAATCCACTTTGACAGAATGAAAAGACACGGGGTCAACTATGTACAAGACACTTACATGGTGGAGGCCGTGTGTGACCAAGGTTCAACCTGTGGCAGCGACCAAGGAGCTCAAGATAGCAGCCAGGAGCTGTTTGCAGAGTTTGAAGAGTATGCACAGAAATGCGAGGAGGTCTTGTGTCTGCAAGATCTAATAACTCAACAGGAGGTCCTCGTGGAAAAGATTACAACCCAGATCCAAGAGGAGCTCAATAAAAGGTGGATGGACCGGCGGCAGGAGGAACTGTCCGGAAGAGAGAACAACCCTAACTTGCTAGACACAAGTGGAGATCAAGGTACTGTAGGGGAATCTGAAAGTGAAGTGCTCCTAGAACAAGAAAGGGTCAAAACTGAGCTCAGTACCAGTCTCTACATAGGACTGAGGCTCAACACAGACTTAGAAGCTATCAAGGCAGATTTGGATTATACCCAACAAGTGTGGGATGGTAAAGAGAATGAACTGGAAAGTTTGTTGCAGACTCTCAATGCCTTAGAATTCTCCCAGCATCAAGAACAAATGCCAGAGGTGATGGTTAGTGACGACGCCAGTTTATGTATCCCTCTTCAAAAGGATACTGGAATTAGGACATCCGTGGACAGTCCAGGTGTCTGGGTTGAGAAGGACCGTGGGATGAGTACAAACGGTGAAGTAAATGATGAGGATTCAGACACAGGATTGAGTTCAATGCACAGCCAGGACTCTGACTCCACACCGGTTTGTGAATCTCTGGTGTAGGTCCCATTATCCAATGCAGAAAGTTACTCTCAGGGTCCTGTGTGCTTCAATAACACAACTGCAATTCACATCAATGCATTATCGATTTGAAAAGAATGGTTTATTACCAGTCACTTTTCTTTTTCATATTATATTGTAATCACAAAGTGAACTTCACAATATCTAAACGGTTTATGTATGCATAGCCCTTAACAATAAGACACACATTCTGCAGTGGGAAAATGTAAAGTTTATTTTTAAATGCTATTATATGTTTTTTTTATATATATATATATATAATGGTCATACTGTATGGGGCACACATACAGTAAATACAACCAGGAGAGTTGCTGTGACAGCACCAGAAACACTTATTAACTAGACTGGGTGTGCTTGTAAACTATTATTTTTGCTAATAAACATTCTCTAAGTTTATTTTGATGTTAAAGTATTGTCTCCCTAATACTTCTAAATGTACCTTTTCAAAGTTTTCATATGAATGGGACATCTACCTTTATCAAGCCCAAATCATAGTAAATAACTTGCTATATATAGATGAAAGTCTACAGTACCTGCTGCAAAAACTTTGCAGAAAAATGCAACACCTTAAAAAAACATAAAAAAAACAAACATCTATGTCTTTGATAAATCTGTTTTTTTGCAAAGACTGATGAACTTTACTATACTGTAGCTGGTTTCGTAACTACGTGTGTGTATATACAATGGGTATGCCACATAGGTTAGCTGCATGCATCAGGGAAACACGCTGCGTTGATCCCCCTCATTATAAAAAGAATTCAGGTGGGAGAATCGTTCATATACAATTTAAACACAAAACAGCACCAAAAAAACACATCAAAAGAAAAACGCAGACAGTCTGGTGAGTACATTAGGTGGAAACACCTGCTCTGTCTTGTGCTCAAAGATAAGACTACTACTGTATAACATTAAACACATGGGGTTATTTATCAAAGTGAAGGGAAGCTAAAATTATTCTATAAATAAAGACACATACTATTGTATTCACTTCGTGTGCTGTGTCTGATGAAGTTTCAGACTCCTAAATAACAGGCAAATGTGCTTTATAGCACCTGTTCACTTTGCCAAATGACCACCCAAAAGGGCTTTTTTATTCTGCAATTCAACATTTTAGGTGCCCATACTGCAATCGCTTGGGGACAATCTGCTCCCAGAAAGGACAATGTAAAAAGAACAATGTTTTCCCCATTAATTGAGGCAGTAGAGACTCTTAATACAAATCACTTGGCAGTAATATATCACATTGTTTTTCATCTATTGTGCCCTGCTTCCAAACTGTGAAGGAGTTTTATAGCCCATTCATAGTTCTGAGATAACATTGTATATCAATTTAGGTGTAATTTCTCTATACAATCAAAAATATCTACCAGAGGAGAGAGAAAAAACACATACATTTCAAAGTGTCATGTGCATCAATATATACTGTCCTTAACTTTGTCCTTAACTTTGATATAAGGACCCATTTGTCTTAAACATTCTTAATTGTATTGCTTAACAAACATCGTTGGTCTGTACTCTAGTCTATAGTGATAGTTGCTTAATCCAGACCTATTTAATGACATGTAATCACATTGAATTAAATTAGCTTTAATTACAGTTGCAAACAGTTTGTGGACGTTTTGATCTATAACATCAGATAATGCAGTACTTTCAAAAACAGATTATGAGGGTGAGGGAGCTTTTGGTGTTATATCTTCCCAATCATATTGTATGTAGTGTGTTTTAAAAAAAAAAAACACAGCAAGCTTGGTCTTAAATGCCACACAGCCTGTAATTGTGATATGACTTAATCGAACTCCTGAGTGCATGCTATCCTATAAAGTAATTCCAGTCCAACTTGTTTATCTAAGTGATATGTAGCATTATGTTTGACCATGAGTCTTTTCAGCACTATGAGCTACATACTGATATACTGTAGCTCCCTTTAATTTTGGACCATGCTGTAATGTAGCTGAAGAAGCACATTCCTACAATGTGTTTATAGGTGTATGTGAAGACTCCAGTGGACATCACATATTTGTTGCTTTTCGCTTTAGCATGTAATTATGGTGTTTTGTGTATTTTCTTAGGATGGGAGTGGGGTCTGGGAAGTCACTCAAGCATTGGGTATCAAAGGAGAGGTAGGGGACAGCGTGAAGAGGCGGCAGACATAAAACAGACAGGAGAGAAAGATAGGATTTACTTGTATCAACAGAAATGTCTAAATGTTGTTCTGCTACTACAAAGGATTTCTGAGCAATTGTTTTGTTGTATGTTGGCGTTCTGTGGAATGAAACCAGTACCTGAGAACGTGCAGTCATTGGAATCTATTTTACGGGCTGCAAAACGAGGGCAAAATCTGTGCAAAAACACTGCACTGGATCTATGGTATCAAAGAAAAAAACGGTTCATTGCAAAGTGGTTACTTTTCTTTAATAAATCTGGAAGATTTCTGGCTTCAGTTTCGCCCCGTTTTGTAGCCAGGAGACTTTGGAAAAATAGACCGCCATTATGTTGTTCTATATTCTAAGGCTGCGTCCATGGTATGGATGACCGCGCGGATGCGTCCGCACGCTGAGCGATCAGACTGCCTAAAGGCAGTGATGGCGTCTATACGGTGTGAGGGCACGTGCGCGCGGAAGCGGGCGCGCGTTGCCCAAGAAATCAGTTAAAACTGATTTCTTGGCGCAACGGGCCGGCCACGTGAGCGGTTCGACCAATGCGGGCGAACCAGCTCCGTGACATCACTAGACACGCCCACGGATGGAACGCGTACCATGGCCAGGGAAAGCACCCGCTTTCCCTCAGCCTCCGCGCGCCTCCGCACGGGCGAAGTGTCTATGGACGCAGCCTAAGAGAAAAGGAGAGATACAGGCACACAGACTTATAGAATTTAATGTGCCAAACTAACCCAGCGTTTCGGGTCTATATCGTAGCCTTTGTCAAGGTGAGGCCTTGATAAAGGCAGTTATTCACAGCCGAAACGTTGGTTTCGTTTGGCCTCACCTTGACAAAGGCTACGATATAGAGCCGAAACGCTGGGTTAGTTTGGCACATTAAATTCTATAAGTCCATGTGCCTGTATCTCTCCTTTTCTCCAGTGCTCTCTTTGGGACTTCAGGATTCCTTTCTGCTACAGAGCAATGGCTTATAAGTATCTTGTACTAGTTTACAGTGTGCCTGCATTTCTCACTTCAGTTCTATATTCTAAGAATGATACGTGCCGGTTTTATTTTCTCTACTATGTTCACCATTTTCCTTCCAGATGCTCCAGCTTCGTGCATTCCGGAACGATTCCAAAGAGAGTGGGTTTGCAGACATGTTTAATGCATATTATAGGGGTTTGCCACATGTCCACAGACTACAACAATAATTGTATCCAGAGCTAGTCTTTATATTGGAAATGAAAGACCTGAAAAATACTGAACTGTCTTAGCAGTCCTGAGTCATCCTCCATATTAATTGTTAAGCCAGAGGCAGTTTCAGTCTTACAATTGCCAATCCCTTTAAAAATAAAAAAAGACAGCACTGGGTGGAACTTTAATCTGATGTCAAGTGGTCACCATACCCTAAAAATGACATCACCTGCTTGTAACCCCACTCTTGAATGCAGAGTGCAGTGGTTTTTTTTTGTTTTTTTTTAGCCTTTTTTGGTTAGGGAACTCTTTAATTATATTGTGAAATTCTGAGGAACCCCACCCCTCTCTAATAGCGTGTCTGAGATCAGATGCATTGTAAAGAACCCCAACTCTCTCTAATAGTGTGTCTGAGATCAGATGCATTGTAAAGAACCCCAACCCTCTCTAATAGCGCGTCTGAGATCAGATACATTGTAAGGAACCCCAACCCTCTCTAATAGCGCGTCTGAGATCAGATGTATTGTAAGGAACCCCAACCCTCTCTAATAGTGCGTCTATGCTCAGATGCATTGTAAGGAACCCCAACCCTCTCTAATAGTGCGTCTGAGATTAGATGCATTGTAAGGAACCCCAACCCTTGTAAATTCTTCTATATTTGGTACCATTTTCAAATGACCTGAAAATTTTAGGGAACCCGTTTGGGGCGCCTAGGAAACCCTGTTTAAAAACACTGACCCAGTGCCTATTAGAAACACTAACAGCAGCTCTAATTGTGCATATCTAAATAATACCTAATTCCATTATAAATTCGTAAGAGCTGCAGCAGTCTGGTCTGGTGTTGAGTTTTGTTGAACCATTTCCCCATTCTTGCTGCCCTTCAGCTAGCACTAATAACATATATGGAAGTCACTAGTTCAGAGACGAACCCCTATTAGATATGACCCCAGGACAAACAGCTGCAGATTATCTGGGCTTCTTAACTATAAAGCAGAAGACCTTTCCAAGCTTGGATGTGTGTATTGATAAACCATTTTGAAGGTGGTTTGGAGGAATGTTTCACTAAATATTGATTGCTTTAAAAAATGTCTTGTTTCCTGGAAGTATTATCATTCCTATGACATTCTTGTGATGTTATGACTAAAGGATATCTCGCTAAGAATGCCAAATAGGACCAGGGACTACACCATTTGTTAAAAGTAGGAGAGAATATTTAAAACCAACTCTCACTATGGTCCCTATTCGGTATACTGTGAAGCCATTATAACCTCATTACCAAGGTGCCAAGTCCTTCTTTTGCAATAGAAGGTGTTAATAGCTCTGCTGTATATTGAATAATTAATTTATTTATTTATAAAATATTTTACCAGGAAGTAATACATTGAGAGTTACCTCGCGTTTTCAAGTATGTCCTGGGCACCGAGTTAAGACAAATAATACATGGTTGCAAATACAGTTACATAAATGAGCAGGGTATACATTATATAGAAGACATTGCATGCAAAGTTAAAGATAATATATATTATGGGCGTATGAAACAGTTACAGACCAGATTAAAATGTGAGACAGCCTCAGATTTGAAAGAACTTAGACTGGTGGTGGATGTGACAGTCTCTGGTAGGTTGTTCCAGTTTTGGGGTGCACGGTAAGAGAAGGAGGAACGGCCGGATACTTTGTTGAGCCTTGGGACCATGAACAGTCTTTTGGAATAAGGATCCTAACAGAGACTGTCTATCAGTGAGCAGTTTCCCGAAGCAGGCTTTCATTTGCGGTAACTGTAAATCACTGACCTTTAAAAAGGGTGACCCACACCAGCATAAGAGATCTGAGATCCTGGTTCATTAACCGTAAATTTTGTTGCAGATTCACTGGGATCTAAAATTGGGACAATACCAGTCCAAAACAGCACCTTATGTATCAAAAGAAAATGAATGAAATTGAAAGCAATTTAATTGGGTAAACCTGATGCATTGTTTTGCAATGATTTTTGCCCACATTTTGCAGATGGGAGAGTTTAGTAAATAACTCCCCTTTTGTCTAAAAAAAAACTTTGGTGCTATGTTAAGTATCACTTTTATCAGGGTTAATTATTTAAAAAAAAAAAAGGCCTAGGGGATGGGTAACTTGTGTCTCCTATTGTAGAATCAAAAACCTTGAATATGCTTAGGCAGGAATGTGATTTGAGTGGGTGGATAATTGTGCTTTTTTTTACAGTACACAATATTTATTATGCCTATGACATTTCTATACATCTACTTACTTCAAAGGATTACAGCATGCTGGAATAGTTTGCAATAGTTTCCACGTTTCCTACAACTGTCATATTGAATATTACAATCACATGAAAAGTCTTTATTTACACAAGCGTATGGAACAAACTAATGATCCTGTCACCTTCCTTTTAACATAATAAACTAGATTAGTGCGTATATGTTTCTCCGGTGACATCTTAACAAGAGGTGTTTCTCGGAAGCTGTTAAAAAAAAAACAAAGAAGGGGAAAAAAAATCTTGATTTCGGTCCAATAAAAGGTATTACTATCTGCTAATTATAGAACTCTGAAGTACAAAGCCGAGACATGTAACGCTTACGGTATTTTGCAGTCCACCACTTTAAAAAGTGACAATATCCATTCCATCTTGAAGGTGGTTAATAGCTAACCATCCCCCCCCACTTAATATGTGAATAAAGCAGCAGCTCAATGACCTTGACTGACCTTGACCTACATTCTGTTTGAAAGAGATCAGCCATGGTGAAAAGTCAATTGAACACAAATGCAGGATGTATACTGTGTCGTTTTCTATGTACCACACTAAATGCTCGATTTATCTCACCAATGTAGTTAATGGACAGACACAATGGAAGAACGGGCAATATAAATGGTAAAACAAAAGATTATACTCCATGTTTGGAACCTTCATTAACAGAAATGTTTTTTTACAATAGATTAAATAAGGGAAGAAAAACTAAGAACTATCTGGGTCAAGGTTATTGGCAGCAATTGTCCACGTGGTTAAAGCAGGAGTCCCTGTGTGTGATCCATGGTCGTCTGACCTCCTGAGACCTCCCAGTTCAGGTACTTTAAATAAAATACACAACTTCAAAATAGTGAGCAGCGTAGGCTGCTGCTTTAAAACTTACGGTATGATGAATTTAAAAATCTGGCCTGAAGATGTGATCTTCTGGAATTTTTATAGGCTTATTCAGCAATCATGCGATAAAATCAATGGGGAATTTTGGCTGAAATAGTCCGCTCGCCTGCTTCAGCTGATATCGAATGAGCACATTAGTGGGTTAAACTGCAAAAAAGCTGTGTGTGCTGTGCACGTGCATAGTAAGTGAAACTTCTTTGTGTGTTGTCAGCAACATATAAAGTTTATGTGTGTTAGTGACAGTGTGTGTGTGACAGTCTGTGTGTGTGTGACAGGGTGTGTGACACGGGTGTGGGTGGGTGGTCTGTGCTCCGTGTCCTCTTCTCCTCTGCTGCCCATGCGCGACGCACTGCCGAGCTCCAGAAGCCTCTGCGCATACGTATTGGGCACCTAGACGCCTACCTAGGTCCCCCTCTCCTTGATGCGTTGACTAAAGTAACGCACACAGCTGCATAGGCTCAACTTGGCAGTAAGCCATCGGACTCGCTCACTTCCTGTCGCACCCCCATCCAGGTGGCCCGAAAAAATCCCTGTGGCCAGTGAGCGAGGTCGTGAGGCAGAGCAGAATTTTCTAAAGATGAAAGAGTTGCACACCTTACAGCGTCGTGTTGCCGATCATGGTGGCTGTGTTTCCTTGCTTGGTGCTGAACAACACTGCTGGTGTTGAAAGTCTGGAAAGAAGAAAAGCCGTGACACACCAGTCTTCAATATGTCATTTCTGTATCGTGTTAACGTTTCGATGTCAGTATCACAACTTCATCAGGCCAGAATTTTGGCATGTCAATTTTTTCTCGCTTTCCTGTCTCCTCCCTCTTGAGGTTTTGAACTATGTCTCTCCCCTGGGTGCACTTGCAAGTCCTTCTATGTGCTTGAGGACACCTGATTGAGGGATGTCTGTCCTGCCGCCCCGTCTTGGGCCCTCATCGCCACCACGCCTCCCCTCCCCACCCCTCCGAAACCTGCACTAGCACTGGTGAAGGTGGGAGGTAAGTGATGTCTGCATGTCCCTGGCCCTTATGTACGCTTTACTGCCCCATGCCGGACCTGTTTTCTGTAAGCACATGACAATAACAATTACTACATTATAAAATTAGGGAAAATACTATACACTTATCACCACGCATGATTTCCATCTGACATTATTGGCTAAATGCTGTTTAGAATAATAAAAAAAAAGAGTTGGCTTCTTCAGGAAACCTTGACATTTATAAATACCAGTTAGGGAATAAATGTATCATCTCTGCCCAACCAACTGATGATTGACATTCAAATACTTGCTGAAGTGTGGTGGAAACATGCACCAGTTATTACCGTCTCCCTAAAATTGATAGTTTGTTCGGTTCTTTGTCGAGATGATTACATGAACTTGTGCCAGGGAGCCAGATATGTAATTAAAAGATCACAGGTTTGATTCATGTAACTCGTAGTAAACATATATCCCACATGGTATCATTTTTATACCATTGTGCTGCCACTGTTAATATATATATTAAATGATTACAAGTATGAGTGCAAACTTTCCTGATGAGCTTTACCACCTAAGGGCAATGGCCCCAGTGGCCACGGCGGCGCCTTCGTCTGAGTGCCTGGCGGCGTGTGCACGAGTAAAAGCCGCGATTTGTGGAGCGATAGGATGCGCGAGTGGGCGCGGCCATGATGTCAAAGCACAGCACTTCACTGCCATTGGTCTACACTACCTGCACTCCTATTGGTCCACACTATCTGCCCTGGCAATGGCTGCCCGCGATGGGATGCGCGGGGGGCGCAGCCATGATGTCAAAGCACAGCACTTCACTGCCATTGGTCTACAATACCTGCACACTATCTGCCCTGCCATTGGTTGCCCGCACACCACGTGATCGCGTCGCTGCAAGGAAAGACCCAATTCTTGTCTTCCCTACCAGCGGTGGCGTCATCGCGCTTTGCACGCACACAGCAACTGGGGCCTGCCCCATAGAGGACAGTGCTCTGGTGTGCAGCGGCCACCGGGGGACTCAGCCAAACTACGGTTCCTGAAGCACAGAGAGATACAATGAGCAGTGCTGGTAATTATCTCAAACCAAGGTAGACACCAGCGACTTTACAAGAGGTTGTTATCCCCCCCCGCCTATGTATTACATATCAACTCAACACCGAGACAACGGTTTTGGAATTAAGGATGTATGATACTGACCAAACATCCTGATAAAAATCTGCAAAGTAACATCTCTCGTACTCGCAGCTCTTCAATGTAACCTGGGTAATGCTGTATTCAGTAGAGGACTCTTTTGTATCGGGCTGCTACAATGGATCAGTGCATGAAGAGGCTGTGTCTAGCTTTATGCTGCACAGGCCTGGGAGGACGAGCTGCTCTGGTGATCCACAGGAATGTGAATTTCTACATCTCTTTCTAGATGGAGTTTTCAAGCAAGTGGAAAACTGAAAGGCGAAACCTAGATAAAAGGCCCTTCTGTCATCAGGAGCTGCTTAACTGGTACACCAAGCTTGTGGGAAAAGCCGCTAACAAAATCGGCTTAAAGGTGCATTGACTCTTGAGTGTACGAAAAAAAATCGTTTGGTCATTTCTTCAAGCCTTAATAATCAATGAGTCTGTTTATTCACTTGCAGTACATCTCTAGATTAACGATACAAATAAAGAAGGTTTTCATCAATGTTTCCCACCTGCTACAACGCCAGTATTTGCTTGTCTTTGAATGATCTGGTGCATCAGTTTCTAGTAGCACTTAGCAAATAAAGATATCCATTGTGAGCACACTCACATGTCTCAGACAGCTCTGCAGCCCTGCTTTTGACCATGGTCACTTAGCATACAGTGCTTCCAGTGCAGTCAGGGATTCTGGGTAATGACATGTAAATGAGCACACAGTATCACTTTTTGCTTCTAATCCATTTTAACATGGAGCACTATAATCTTATAAGAACGAGAATGTTCTCAAACAGTGGGTTGCGACCTGCGTTCTGTGCAAGCCTGGGGTTGCTAAAGATTGTATACAGTATTGCTGTCAGGAATCCACTCCTGGGTTTTGCTGGAGCCCATCCATCCGGAGCTTTGCAGGTTCCAGACAAACTATTCCCTGTTTCTGCAATCACCTACTTCCTGCTGCCTCCTGTACAGCTCTGGCCTGATTGGCCTCCTGTGCTATTTAGTTCCTGCCCCGCCCTCAGGAAGTTGCTGGACCTAGACTTTGCAATCCTAGTTGCAAGTAACTGTGCTTGTCACAGACTCTCTGTTTGGCCTGCTAGGCCTCCTTGTGCCTTGTATCCTGCGCCTAGTCCCCTGCTGCCTAGGGCTTCTTGCATAGTAGCCTCGGCGCGGCTTCCTTGTTCCTGGCAGACTTCGCCTTCGCTGCTCTGCGCTGAAGCGGCTACGCTGGTTTCCTGTGGCGTGTCTGCACCTCTGGTTCCTGCTTCCTCCAAGTGGAGTTTACTCCTGGCCTTTTCCTGACGCACTGCAGCACCTTCGCTGAAGCATCTCCGCTGCAGTGGCTTCTCTCAAGGTTCTAGCCTCCTATGCTGAAGTACCTTCACCCAAGATTTCCTGTTGATGACCTCGGCTTCTTTCCTCGACCACCGCTCCTGTGCCACCTGCCTTGACCCCTGCCTGGATAATGTTAACCCTACTTTCTCCAATCCTGACCTGGCTATGTCTGACTATGGAATCCGCACTCCGGACCTGACTCCGTGGCCTAAGGTCAGTGCTTTTATATCCCCACCTCAGCCCCGCTGTCCAGTACCAGTTTGTGGCAAGCACGTACGTTACAATTGCTTTATCTCCCTGGGGGCGTTAAATGTTACTTGGTAATTTTATAAATGATACATACGTACAGATGTAGCAAAAGAAACTGTCTCCGGGGTAAATTGCGGTCACGTGACTGCGGTGGTCTGTTCCGGAAGGCACTATTAACGCTGCAGGTGGTCCAATGCGGAAGCCTGGAACCCCCTTCCCACCCAGCAGCAGCACACAGTGTCTATGGAGCGGCGGCTCTTTGCTTTTCCAGCCGCGGCTCCAGAAACATATAGTATACAGATGTAGCAAGCTTCAATGTCCCTTCTGGTGTGTTATGGTAGTATATGTTCTGCTATCCAACACTACCATTGAGTCTTATGTGATTTTCTGCTATCTAGGGAACAATGGTATGTGTTATATCTTCAGTACGTAGTAAAAGTCATCTGGGATTCCATGAAATCACTTCAGTCCATTCTTTAAGGTTTCTGCAGTTTTTAGAAGGTTGGAACCCACTGTTGTAAGAGGCATCTCAACGGCTTCTATACTATAGATCAGGGGTGCACAAACTGGGGGACGTGAGATTTTCTGGGGGGGCGCAGCGATTACAGAGGCCCTGTGCTTCCCTGAAGGCATTTAAATTGAGGAAAGCCTCTGTAACTTTACTTATCTAAACTTGACAACGTGACGTCACATGACCCCGACGCGCCATTTGACACCGGATCCGAGCAGGAGGTGAGAGCAGGCAAGGGGCGCGAGCAGGCAGGGGGCGCAGGGAGAAGAGTTTGTGCGCCGCTGCTATAGATGCTGTCCTGGTATCTACTTCTTCCCCTCTCCTTCTTCTAATGCTTTCTGAGTACTCATTTACACAGCACCTGCTCCAGCGGCTTTTCAATGTGGTCTGTTCATAAAACTATATAAGGAACGCATTGTAGAGGCCGCCATCTTAAAAATGACACAAGCAAACAGTTTTTACAATGTGTGAGAAGCGCAGGGAGTGGATGTAAAGCCAGCGTCTTTGGTAGTCACAGAAATATTTTCAGTTCAACTTCGGCATCTTGCTTCAACTAATACTAAATACTGAATGAACTATGAACAAAGCTCTATGTACATTAATGGTGATATATAAATAAAGACATACAATACAACTATGTATATGATTTTTCTATCTATCTATCTATCTAAAAACTGTGAAGAAGGGAAGGCACTTTTATAGTTAAACATCATAAGACCATGTAAATATATCATACGTGAAAGGGTTAAGTATCTGAGTCTCCCACTTCTCCCATGCTTCACTTGAATGATTATCCGTGGCAGCTGCTCAGCTTCATGTGTCTTGATTATTATTTTGAAAGCACTGTTTTTGGCTCAGTACTTTCTTGCTCGACCATTACGTTTGTATGCTATTGCTTAGGAAAGGAGTGGGGGAGTGACGGCCTTCGGTTTCCTTCCTTTGGTGCTTGTACAGTGAAATAAAAAAATGCCTTTCTCCAAATGTGCTGTCTTTGCATTATTCCAAGCCCTTTCTCCGATTCTGTGTGAAGTCAAATTCTTAAACATCAGCCCAGCCTAACATTCCACCTCTGTCTCTACCTCTCCCCTCCTGACTCTGCACCCTATGCCTCTTCCAATCGCAATGCCACCTCCTCTGTCAAGGTTCCATCTGTCCCTTTACTTGCTATGTATATCTATGTATGAATGTAGATCTTTATTTATATAGCGCCATTAATGTACATAGCGCTTCACAGCAGTATTACACGTGACAATAATATAAACAACAAATAACACATAATGGGAGGAAGCGCTTCAGATATAAAAGTAACATTTAGGAAAAGGCGGCCACGCCCCGAGGAGCTTACAATCTAATTGGTAGGTAGGAAGAACGTACAGAGACAGTAGGAGAGCATTCTGTTAAGTGCGTCTGCAGGGGCCAAGGTTTATGTATCATGTGTAAAGTATCAGCCACGGTGCTACTCATATGCTTCGTTAAGCAGGTGGGTCTTAAGGTGGGTCTTAAATGTGGATAGAGAGGGTGCTAGTCGGGTATTGAGGGGAAGGGCATTCCAGAGGTGTGGGGCAGTCAGTGAGAAAGGTTTAAGGCGGGAGAGGGCTTTAGACACAGAGGGGGTAGAGAGAAGACATCCTTAAGCAGAACGCACCATAGTTAGGATGGTGCATATGATGGGGGAAAAAACTCTCAGGGTGAATATATATGTCCCATATACCTAGTACGGTTGCTAAAACACCAGTGCTTCCCAAGCAAGGTGCTCAAGAGACTTGAAAGGCGGGCTCAGAGTACAGAAAAGTGGAAGAACATACAGATGTACTGTAGCAGCCTTCATTGTCCCCCATTTTAAGGAGGACATACAGATGTAGCAAAGCTCAGTGTCCTCAGTTCCACGGCTACGTACGGTCACGCAACGTCGGCACTGGAGAATTAACCAGAATGGGACATTTTGGGGTTTGGCACGGCTATCTCACCACAGCTGATTAGCCACTGGCATTTAGCCGCCGCAGCGTACAGCTAACCTCTGCGTACAGCTTGCCGCTGGATTTTCTACAGTGAAGGTAAGTGGTTAGTATTTGGGGTTCATTTGAAGGGTTTTAGGGGAACGAGTTAAGGTGAAGGTGTCCGATTATGGATTTTAGGTTAATGGGTTAAGGTTTTAAGGTAAGGGATCTGATTAGGGGTTAGCGTAAGGGGTTAATGTTAGTAATTTTAGAGTAAGGGGTTAGGGTAAAGGGTTAAGGTAAGGGGTTTTAGGGTAAGCGGTCCGATTAGGGGTAAGGGTTATGGTTAAAGACTTACCTTCATGGTGAAACGGCTGGCGGCTAGCTGTGCCTTGACGCTGATCCGCGGCAGTTAAATGCCTGCGGCTGATCGGCTGCGGCAAGATGGCTGTACCAAACTGTCCTAGACTGGGATTAACACTGCGAGGAGGTCCTATTCAGAAGCATGGACCCTCCCGCAGCTCCATCGCGGCAGACACTGTCCCGGGCACCACTTGTTCATCCGTGGCGCCGAGGCCAGTAAGTCTCGCTACATCTGCAGAGTGACACAAAAGACAGAGAGAGGAGATCGGAAAGAGGGACAAACACAGCAGAAAGCCGTCAGTTTATCTGCATCAATAGAGAAGGAGAAACTGGAAGAGCACTACTGTAGATATCAAAAAAGTAGAAAGGAGGGTGCGTATCCCATAAAAAGATTATTTATTGATCATGGAAAAAACGGCATATACCTTGAGAAAGCGCTCTGTGAAACGTTGGTAGGCTCTCCATTGCCCTGTTTTTCCATGACCAATAAATAATCTTTTTATGGGATACGCACCCTCCTTTCTACTTTTTTGATACCTACAGTAGTGCTCTTCCAGTTTTTCTCCTTCTCCACCAGCCTACCCCTTGGACGGAAGCACACCTGGGGACCCCTCACCCGTGGACGGAAGCACACCTGGGGACCCCTCACCTTTGGATCGCATGGACTGTGCAGCACTCAGAGTTGAGTCAATCGCTTGCTACATGTTTTCCTGTTCAGGACTTTATTTAGACAATTGGTACGTTATAGGGTGTTATTATGCTCAATCTTCCTGGTGTTATTGTTAGCAACAGCGTCAGTTATTAGTGAGCTTACCATCCGGGACTGCAACCCAGTACCTGTCTTCTATCAAGTTTATGTTTAGGGGTCCCTCCTACAAGTATCTGGTTATTCATTCATTCATTCATTTATCCTACTGTTGGGGTCTTTAGCATTACGCAGTCACATGGTCTATCTGCATCAATAACCCAGTTAATATGTTCCCATATGTTGTTTTTGGGGATCCCAACCCCCAGATCTTGGTCATCTTGCTGTGTGCCCCAAATACAGAGTGAGGATCTCAAGGTAAAACTGCTTTTGGGAGAGGCCAGTTTGGAAAGAGTGAGAGCTGTTGCATGAAACCAGTGTTTTACTGCAGGTCCCCAGATCCTGGGTGTGTGCGTGATTGAGTTTACGAGAGACATGAAGCAATTTCTAAGTGATTGGAACTGGTCTGTCACAGGGTGGACACTACCAGCCTCTGTAGCTGGTGCATATTTGCTGCAAAGTAGTTTTTTTCCCCTTACTTTATGTAAACAGTACTCATTTAATGATTTACTATTGCTCGCACAACAGTGCGTATTATCACAGCGGCAGATCTAGCAAATGTACTTTTAATGCAACTTAAGAGAAGAGGGGGGGAAAAAAATCAACATATAAAGGATGGATCATCACAAAAGCTTATAAACTCCACATAAAGAAATCACGCCGAAAATCGTACTCTGCTTGTGAATTTCCTAGATTTGTTAAACTATGTCAAGCTAATCCATAAACAGCAGTGAAATTTTGTTTTTATCCAGCATATAATTATGTGTTTCCGTTTAGGGTGCAGTTTAATTGAGATACACGATTTATACATTTGCACTAAATTACTGATATAGCTGCAGCCATCACGCCAGACACTGGGGGGGTTTGTAGTCTGAATCTAGTAGAAAAGTGAAAAAAAGGTGTCGGTAGGAAAAAATATATACAAAGAAAAGCTCATTTAAATAAAAAAAAAATAATAATAATCCTTTGGCACATCTAGTCCTATACAAAAAGGCAGGGGCACTTATCTACTAATATATAACTTGTCTAATGCCAGTGTTTGGGCTCTTACTATTAAGGTCCTGATCTAGTTCTTAAAGCAGCAATCCTGCCTCCATTTTTTTTTGCGTTATAGGTTTGAAGCAAGGGGTCTCTGGAGCTAAACGGTGTTCATTTCAGCTCCGGGCACTCCCTGCTTCTCAAGATACGTACCTCTGTACGGGGTGCTTGTAGCAACTCTGGCTCGGCTGTGCGGGGCTATCGAAATGGCGGATTTAAAGCTTCCGCGTCACGCGGGCCAGTAGGAAGCTGTGATGTCATCCAGTGAGGCTTCCTATTGGCTGTAGGGAGGACATGCGATCCACGTACTGGCAGCCGAATGTGCAGAGAAAGAGCTACTTCCGCCCTAGCGAGAGCCGTCACCAGACGTTACGTATACGGATGTGAAGGAAGCTAACAGAATGGGACCGACGGAGCACGTTTACCGAGTTCTCTCCAATGAAAGATACAATTGTATAAAATGTGAGTGTTACATACACACTCTGTTTCTGAGCAATATATATTCTTTTGGATATATTACACTATTGTGAGTTCTCTTTCTCTCGAGCCACACTGGATACAAAGACCCTTATTTAAGTAGAGGGTCCATTGTAGCGCTCCCATCAGAGGTGGATCTCTGATACGCTATCTTGATCATACAAATCTGTGAGTGAGACCAACATCTTTTTATAGTTTAAATTCACTGTCACTATTGGCTACACCCAGTGTTTCCCAACTCCAGTCCTCAGGGAACCCCAACAAGTCAGGTCTTAAGGATATCCCTGCTCCAGCACAGGGGGCTCAGTCAAAATGACTGAGCCGCTGATTGACCCACCTGTGCTGGAGCAGGGATATCCTTAAGACCTGACGGGGTTCCCTGAGGCCTGGAGCTGGGAAACACTGGGCTACACCATTATTGTTATCTGTGAACTACGGGCGCTCCCCTTATTAGGAAGACTACATTTTGGGGACCAGAGGACCTATTCAAGGGTGTAGAGCTGCTTTATATTTCTTTTCCTCACATATTATATAATTATATATAAATCATTTTCACATTATTGGCGAAGGTTAAAACATTTTATAGATTTTGAGGCACTTCTATTTAAATGAGTATTTCCCGCGGTTTGTTTTTTTTATATTTACTTTGTATTAGTTGCATTTGCACTTTATTAACCCATTAGGTATCGAAGCGCCCGGTTACATCCTTTCTTTCGTATTGCCCCGCATGACCGGGAGCTTTAAAACCTGCGACGCTGCTACCGGCACCCCCTACGGAAGTAAGTATCTCGGGGTGCAGGGGGTCCACGGAGCTGAAATGAATAGGGTTCGGAGACCACCCTGCTCCCCACTTATTAAAAAAAAAAAAAAAAAACATGTTCTGCTGCTTTAAGAAGTCAAATGTTGGTACTGTACAAGTTATGTAAGGATTAATAAATCCACTTTTATTTATTTAGTGCTGCTGTGCTGTGCCTTGGGAATGCTGGCGGCGGGGCCTGACGCCAAGACAGGCGGAACGCCACCTTATTGGAAGATAACCCAACAATATGCCACAATATTATAGCGTTAAGCCTATGCTAATGAACTATAGAATGGCCATTGTTTTTGCATGTAATAAGCCTTGCGGATACGTGTTAACCTCAGCAAACATAGCGTCCGTTCTTGATTTAGGTAACGTCATGTTTATGCGTCCTGACTTACCGGAGCATCGTGGATCTGTGCCACCGGGGGGATTTACAGACTAGTGAGAGACAATAGGGAAAAGTCATCCAGCTGCACACTCAGGGTTAAACTGGTGGAAATTTGAAATAAATCGTTCCTGTTTTTCCTTGGTTGGTGTAGCTGGGAAATTTTAACTCCAAGATGAATAATTGCAAAACTGAAAAGAAAACATTCAGTATGATGTCCTCAGACTTTTTGTGTTTTAATTAGCTTTAATTAGGTCGCCTAATAAACTCTGTGCTGTAAAACTGCTTGCCTAGACAAGCACAATCAAAGTCTTGGCCTGCCACGCATGCGATATTCGGTTTTACCCTCGACAATGAAACCTCCTCACTTTGGCAGCATTCTGCACTGAAAGCAGATAACTTACTGCCTTAAGCTGTTGGCTCTGATGACACTTTTGAAATCTGTTTTCAATAAAGAATACTCTATAATTTACCTCGATAGCAGAGCCCCCGAAAATGTCAACTCAAAAAACACGTCAGAAAGATTTTTGAACAGGAAACGTGGGTCTTTGAGAAGTTGCAGGGCGATCCAATGCAAAATGTTAACTTTTTGGGTTGGGTGCCAAATGACGGAGCCATTATATTGGGCCTGGCAGGGGCTCCCATGACAAAGGGTGGTCGCAGAGGGTTCCTCTGCTGCAGCCACTCCGCTGCTGGACGCTCCTCTGCCGGTGGCCGCTTCTACGAGAAGGTACGTTTTAGGGTATGGGGTCAACTTTATGGGTTTTAGTGGGTAGGGGGTTAACTTTAAGGGTTTTAGCCGTTAGGGTAGGGGGTTAACTTTAGGGCTTTTAGCGGTTAGGATAAGGGCTTAGGTTTTTAGGGTAGGGAGTAACGTTAGTATTAGGGGTTACGATTAAGGGTGGTTAGGGTAAGGGCTAAGGTTGCAGACTTAACTTCTTAGTGAGCAGTCAGCGACTGAGTCCCGGCGGTGAGGTCACTTGCGGTTAAACACCGACAGTCACTTAGTCGCGGTGAAACGGCCAGAATCACATGTCCTAGACAGGTGGCTGCGCCATGGGCTTTCTGCTTGTTGTCCAGGGGAGATCGCGTCCTGTGCTCCTGTTGAGCCCTGAACGCCCTCTGGATAGAAGAGGTATGGAATAGGAAACCCCTCTTCCATTCGCCTCACCACCGAGGAGCGGTCAAGTGAGCGGTGTGGCACTGTAGCGTTGCGGCCCCTACAGCAACCAAAATTTATAGAGCTATCCTACGTTTTGCAACTCATTGCAAACTCCTCTGGCCATCACAGGGTTAGTCTGAATATAGTTTGACAAGAAGTCCGTAAAACAAAAACGCATCATTGCAAATTGAGCCATGGGAATTGGTCTTAGAGAGGAGTTAATAATTATTAGCTATATCTATAAGAGCGATCATCCAAGCATCGTGGGTCAGTATAGCAGAGGCAGATCTCATTGCACACAACAGCCTTCAACACAAAAAATAGAAAATTCTGTTCAACATGTAAAAGCACATATGTAATATAATATTTGTCATTCCCCCCTCCCCAAAGCCACAGCTATTATTTGCAGCCCAGGAATTTACAGAAAATCATCTATCTTGGCAAATCATCCATTAATGTTTTAGAAAGAGTGCCTTTAGCGCTGAACACGAAAACCAAGACAAAAATCCCCCCTCCGAAATATACAGTATGTTGATTTTGAAAATGACATACTTTAGTTACTAAAAGAAATAGCTAGATGTATATTTTTATAGATCAGGAATTAAAATATGAGATGATTTAGAATTTTTTTTTGGATCACAAATGCAATTTTTTTTTTTCCAAACATTTTTATTAGGCATAATCATCTTTACAGACATTGGTTTTACATTATCAGTGTTGGCCTAATAACAAATGCTATTTTTAAATAAGAAACGCAGATGTTATCCTGGAATTCGAAATAATGAAAATGTTGATGTCATGTTCAAAGTGTTGTCCTGTCTTCATGTAACGAGCCATAAAAAGACCTACAGATTCATTCATGAACGCCTACATATTAATAGGAAAACTAGAGTTTTGATTCCACTGGAATGAACCTTGAGTAGATGTGCCTCTTGCTGAGGATCACCTGCTGCTTCTGTTGGTTTTGACTAGCCTTCCTTCCTCTTCACCCTGTAGATTTTGCTGATGCAGCAATTACCTCAATGTTCAAATGTTTCATGGTAAAAAAAAAAAAAGTAACCCACAGAGTAAAAAAAGAAAAGAAGCTTAAATGAAAACATCCATCCACCACTAATGGAAGTAAGGGTGTGTGTGTGTCAATGAAACCTGCTGCTAATGACTACTGAGAGGGCAATTTGCAATGCACAGATCAATCACGACACAGGGTACCGTTGTCTACTTAAGTCATATCATCATTGCTGGCCGAGCTGTACTTGTCTCCCGAAGAAAGGGGTCTCCTTAAGACATTGTGGAGTAAGTAAAAGTTCTACTTTTGCATACAAATCAGATATACAGTAGATGTGATCTAAGATTATAATAATACGTGGTTTGGTTGTTGTTCTAAGATAAGATTTGTTTGCAGGCAGTGAACCTTTTCACTGTCTTGATACCAAGAGAATCTGACATCTGAAGAACTCATATATTTTCCATTAACCTACTGGTTCTCAATCCCAGTCCTTAAGTCCCCCCAAAAGGTCAGGTTTGAAGGATATCCCAGCTTCAGCACAGGTGGCTCAATCAAAGACTGAACCGCTGATTGAGCCACCTGTGCTGGAGCTGTGATATCATTAGAACCTGACCTGTTTGTGGGGGGTCTTGAGGACTGGATTTGAGAAGCCTTGCATTAACTAGAGAGGCACTATAAAGTGTGTATCACTTATGTGGGTAGATGCATTGAAAGTAGAGGAGAAGGAGTGGCTCAGTGAGTAAAGACACTGACTGGCACTGAGAGTTTTAAGCAGGGGAACCTGGTACAATTCCCGGTGTTGACTCCTTGTGACCTTGGTCAAGTCACTTTATCTCCCTGTGACCCAGGCACCAAAAAAAAACCATAGATTGTAAGCTGCACGGGGCAGGGACTGTGCCTGTAAAACTAGCAGCGCTATACAAGAACATGCTATTATTATTATTATTATTATTATTAAAGTAGAGATGGACAATTTTAGGACAACATAAGCGCCTTCTTCAGGTCTTTCTTAAAAGAGGAGATTCTTCCATTTTGGGGAAATTGTATTTGTTTTCAGCAACATAGAGTATGTAGAGAAACCATGGAGATCATTTTCTGTCGGCCTCCAAACCACATGGGTGTCATTTAATCCTTGCAGCATAAGAGTTGCTATGCAATGCCGTTCTGGTACATTCAATGCAGAAACGTCTCGCCTGTCAAGAGAGATCAACATATAAGTTAGCTAGTGCTGCTGCTTTAAAGTTAGTTAAGCATAGGTAGTTTGGGCAATGTACTGTATGTTACTGGAGTAAGTTTACTATTGGAAAGAAGGTAAGTGCTTGATGTATAACCTCAGAAAATGCTATAACACATCACAAGGAAAACTAACTCTTTTACCAGATAACCTTAGTAAATGTAATCAAATATGTACTAGAGTTTCTGAAAGCTCTAATTTGTTCCTATTAAACCTGTCCAAATATCGCGCTCTGCTCAAAGATGTCTTCTGTCTACCTCTTTTGTATCTAAAACCCTCTCCCTCCTAAAACCTCTCTCCCTCTGCCCCACACATCTGGGATGCCCTTCCCCTCAATAATGTCTCTCCGACCTTTAAGACTCATCTTAAAACACACCTCTTTAACGAAGCGTATGGGCAGCTCCGTTGGCTGGTACTATACAACTCATATGCACTGACCTTGGCCCCTTGCAGACGCACTTACAAGAAAACCCTTCTATTGTCTCTGTAAGCTCTCTCTACATACCACTTAGATTGTAAGCTCTTCGGGAAAGGGACTCCTTTTCCTAATGTTACTTTCATGTCTGAAGCGCTTTTTCCCATTATGTGTTATATTATGATGCCACGTGCATTACAACTGTGACCTGCTGTGTGCCTGGATGGAGCTATAGAAATAAAGATATACATACATACAGTATATACAGACAGAAGGGACATTTATCACAGCATTACACCATTACAATTAGATAGTTTATTTAATACACTCGGTTGGATTTTTGCACGAGTGCAACAAAGAAATTATATTTTGACCAACTCCGCATGTTAAACGCTTTGTGATGTGCATTAGAGGGGCTAGAAGTTCAGCAAACAGAGCACAGGAGTTGTGCCTCAAGGTTAGAGATACTGAAGTATATCAATGTTCTGACACCACCAGAGATAGGAAGCATGTTGGCCCTGATCGTTAAAAAATAACTGGAATACACAACGTTATTTAACTCTTTGCTACTGGAAGATCCTAGGCAATTGCCTGAGCTTCATGTGCGATAAAGTCCATGATACTGTACATGGACTGCCAATCAGTTCAGAATATTTGACCATATGTTCTCCGGTCTTCAGTCCTCGTTCGGGAAATGGTGGAAGCTGCGTGACCTATGGATGCCCCGCTTTCCTCCCCTTTAGCCCCTATTAACAGATACGGACACCTGAAACACACCCCACTGTATATGGGGTATAACAGCCACAGTTTTTATTAAACTCCAACACATGTATATACCCCCGTAAACTGAACCATGCCAGACTGCCCATGGCTGTGTCCTGAGTCCACGCATACACGTGACTTGTGACACCCCCCGTCCCCCTCCCTCCAATGCTTGCCAGATAACCAGCTCAGCCATGGTCATACTGTACCAACCACCTGGGCATTACATCATCTGCCCAAAACAAACCCAGGGCATTAGCCTACCACCTGCCCAAGGACCCAGTCTAGTACCCACATAACCCACCCCCCCTTTCCTTCTCCCTTCCCATCACCTCCCCTCCCTCCGTATTTCTCTCATTACTTTATATATGCAGGGTTCTATGCAAGTAATAAATTACATTTAATAAGAAGAAATATAAAGATATTGATATGCTGTTTCTTGGAATTGATTTATTAATTCATTATGATGCCTTAGGAAAATTATATTATCTGATGATGAAATTATATTAAGAACATAAGAAAGTAAGATCATGAAAACCAAGTTGAAAACAGATATACAACAGCCGGTTCCTAACTTAGGAGGGGTAGGATACATATAGGTAGATATATATTGTATAAGGGTATTCTACATTTGCAGATATCTGTTTATACATTTGTACATACATATATATATATATATATACACTTATCAGTTCTTTTAGCTTTTTTGAATTTAAACAACATTTTAAGTTATGGTGGGTGAAAAAGGCAACAAAAAACCTCCACCGTTAGCATATAGCCAATAAAGAATATCACTTGTGAGCACATTCACATGTCTTAGACACGTCTGCAACCCTGCCTTTCACCATTATCACCTAGCATACAGTGCTTCCACTGCAGCAAGGGACTCTGGGAAATTACATGCAAATGAGCACACAATTGTCACCTTTTGCCTGGAATATCCATACACATGGAGACCATTTAAGCAGATACATCGCCGTTCACACCGCTTTTAAGCACAGCATGGGGCTAGCAAAGCAAGTCAAACCACTCACAGACATGTTTCAACATTGATGGGTATCATCCTTTTGTTGGCTTTTTCACCCACCATAACTTAAAATGTATATGGTAAACCTACCCAGCCTAGAAATATTGCGATGCAAGTATAAACCAACCTCACACTGATATACATATATATAACACACATACACATATATATATATACACATACAGGCATACCCCGGTTTAAGAACACTCACTTTACTGCACAGACACACTTTATTCGAGCAAATACCCAGTATGTACCTGGCAGATACCTGGAATGCACCGCTCCTCACCTCTGACAAGCCCCGTTGCATTTGCCTTCCCAGCCTGGGTTCATGCCTGGCTGACGGGCGGCTGATCTGTTAAATGATAATGATTAGGATTTAATAGGCTGCAATGCTTCGCGTGTCTACCAGATGGCATAAATTCATGAATTGTAATGCAGTATATATATATATACTGTGCAGTATTGCAGCCAGCGGGAATAAAATGCTTCCTGGAAAATACCTCAATGCACTCGGGCAGAAAACAGTCACAAACCTCAATACACCCGGGTATACCCGAATTGGTGGGACTAGACGAGCTCGAATAAAGTGTGTCGCCAGTGTAAGTACACTCGCGAGTAAGTACATATCGCTCAATAGGCAAATGGCAGCTCACGCATGCGCCTGTCAGTACGTCCTGAACAGCAATACCGGCTCCCCACCTGTACTGAAGCTGTGCGCAAGCGGGGAGACTATAGAGCCTGTTACACATGCGTTATTTACATCAGTTATGCACGTATATGACGATTGCAGTACAGTACATGCATCGATAAGTGGAAAAAAGGTAGTGCTTCACTTTAAGTACATTTTCGCTTTACATACATGCTCCGGTCCCATTGCGTACGTTAATGCGGGGTATGCCTGTGTTACATACATGCTCCGGTCCCATTGCGTACGTTAATGCGGGGTATGCCTGTATTGTATTTTGCCAGTGGTCTCGAATATTAAATATCCCCATTTCAATGAAGTGCAGCTGAGCGTGGCATGAACATGTAATCCTCGCAGGTGGGCGGTAGTTAGACAAATGATGAGGAATTTCTCAGTGGTGACAGGCATCCCCCGTCTTTGTTTGACAAAGGGATGTGCACAGGCAGAGATCACGGAAGTCATCATATAATCACACATAAAATAGCATGAAAACATTCCATTCAGAGCTAATACCAACATGAACTGCTCTTATCATCAGCCCGCTTTTCAAGTTCTCAAACTGGTGACTTTTCCTAGTTTCCCTTCTCACCTGGGCAAATACTTCCTTTTCTACTCAAGTGTGACTGATGAAGTGCATTGTATTGAAAAGATCCAATTCTGCGGCGAGGGAGATAAGGTCTCACAGGGAAAGATGGTTTGTTTCCTCCAACATGAAGAGAGAGCAAGGAAAACTAAACAGAGAGCTAAACGAACAGAAAAAAAAATACATACTCGAAAGCAGTGGTGTCCTTTTTTGATTAAGGAACCCTATAATTATATTGTGACATTCTGCAGAACCCCAACCCTCTCTAATAGCGTGTCTGAGATCAGATGCCTTGTAAGGAACCCCAACCCTCTCTAATAGCGCGTCTGAGATCAGATGTATTGTAAGGAACCCCAACCCTCTCTAATAGTGTGTCTGAGATCAGATGCATTGTAAGGAACCCTAACCCTCTCTAATAGTGCGTCTGAGATCAGATACATTGTAAGGACCCCCAACCCTCTCTAATAGTGCGTCTGAGATCAGATGCATTGTAAGGAACCCCAACCCTCTCTAATAGCGCGTCTGAGATCAGATGTATTGTAAGGAACCCCAACCCTCTCTAATAGTGCGTCAGAGATCAGATGCATTGTAAGGAACCCCAACCCTCTCTAATAGTGCGTCTGAGATCAGATACATTGTAAGGAAGACCAACCCTCTCTAATAGTGCGTCTGAGATCAGATGCATTGTAAATTCTTCTGTATTTGGTACAATTTTTATATGACCTGAAATTTGCAGGGAACCCTTTTGGGATGAACGGGGAACCCCCGGCTAAAAACACTGCTCTAAAGCAGGGGAGCGCAAGATTTTCGGGGGGGGGGGGGGTAGCGCGGCTGTTACAGAGACCCCACATTTCCCCGAAGGCATTTAAAATAGATGCCGGGGATCGCGCGAGGCCTCTGTAACTCTTAACTTACCTTGCCTTCCAGAGACGCGTCTCCATGGCAACTCAACGTCAAATGACCCCGCAACGTGATTTTACGCCTGAGCCGTGCGGGGAGGGGGGCGCGAGCCGGAGGAGAGACGAGACAGAGGGGCGCATGAAGGAAGCTTTGCGCACCCCTGCTCTAAAGTGTAAGAGATATATTGAAATTGTTAGTTCATGTCGACAACTCCTTAAACAGTATAATTACTGCTGAGTTTTTTCTGTTCAAACATATTCTGTTAAAATGCCATTCCCCTCCAAACACTAGCAGGGAAAATCGAGGGCAAAGCATCTTCTCCTATACAGTAGGTTATATTTGTGGCTAGGAGGGGGATGTGGACAACACAACAGACCCGAGATTGTATGTTTTAT
Organism: Ascaphus truei; assembly: GCF_040206685.1. Lineage (NCBI taxonomy): Eukaryota > Metazoa > Chordata > Amphibia > Anura > Ascaphidae > Ascaphus > Ascaphus truei. The sequence goes on from NC_134494.1 coordinate 28,719,590, forward strand.
GTGGTCACTTCTTGTAGATTTGGGGCTGTGAGCTGTGGGCTTTGTTTGTCGTGTGTCTTACCCAAAAAGATACATGCTCTTTTAAACAAAAAAAAAGGAAATTAAGGGGCCTATTCACTAAATATTGATATTTCCGAGCGACATGGCGCAGAAATGTATCTCGCCGAATCGCTGTTCTGGCATATCCAAACCATTTTATTGACGCCATTCTGTTTCCGGGTCTGCAATTCTGTGCAACATGCAAAGTGAAATATGTAAGGAAAGGGACAACCACACACCTCGCCGTCCCAAGGTACTGTAGGTACAATTGTGCTTTCGCTGGAGAGAGAGAGATGAAGAGAGAGCCCTCCCTCGGGTATCTCAGCTATCTTCCCAGGTATAATTTGACTCACCATGTGGAGTATAAGGTTCATCTCTTCTTTTGGCTGACACTTTCTGAGCAATATTGCATCAAATAAGTGTAACATGGTTAGTCTATTCTGCCTCTCTCGTCCCCCTGTCACATAAGTCCTTAGCAGTCTAGGCTGTGACAGGCCATCCTGTGGGCTTTTGACCCCCCTCATGCTCCTCTCTGAGTGACAGAAGTGTGGTGGTGGTGGCTCATGGCCTGTGTATAGCCTATCAGGTATTGGTACAGACCTTGAGCCCTCCCCTTCTGGTTCCTCAGAGAGGCAATGTTAAATTTAGTCAGTCTGTTCACCTCCTTCCTAAGGAGAGGGAGTGAGTGCCTCTCCTCCCCACTGGGAGTGAGAGAGGCCAGTCAGACCTCATGGCTGACTGGCCATTCACGATCCTAATGCTCCATACTCAATGAGAAAGCACCATCCAGAGACCTGGGATTCTCTGATCACCCTGCATCCGCTGTATGTATAAGAGCTGCAGTGACTGATAAATAAACCCCCTTCTGTTCTACATAAACTGCCTGAGTTTCCCGTCTGTTGGGAAGGGGTGAATATGATTGCTTCGGTCAGACTGCCCCCAGACATCCTGGAGTCCACTGAAGCTAGAGGCGCTAAACCCTTGAAAGAACGTCATAGGTCATCAAAAGCCTGTCCTGGTCTCCATTCTATCGCAGACAGCTCAGCACTCCTGGACCCTCACAGGTACGCCGCACCACTGACACTTGTAGCTGAAGCAGTATCTCCCAGAGGGTGGTGGTACGTGTTACATAGGTAAAAAGTGCATGCTAATTAGACGATACAGATTCAGATTTTTCTGCATAAATAATAATTATTATAGGTGAAAATGCAAGATTCCATTGTCAGTTGACATTGCATTGGCACTATCAGAGTTTAAGTAGTGGGCTCTTCAGTGTAGCTGTTAAAGACAGTTACAATACTTTTCTGATTAATCATATTATTATCAGATTGATCACAGATTATCACTTACCAATGCTTCAAAACTTTTTTTTTTTTAAATCCCCTTTTGATTCTGCAGATTCCTGGACAAAAAACATTTAAGAGATCAGATAAAGCTCCATGTGTTTATTTCCCCCCCAAAAAGCACTTTTACCTAATCTTTCGGATTTTTTTACTGCAGCTTGTGATAATTGCAGCGTTAAGTAACATGCCTTGAAGTGTTACATGTGGAATGTGTTGCAACCTAATGAAATGATTTTAGGATTTAAAGCTAGTTAACAAATTGACCTGTAATAAGCGGAAACACATTGCCAGGGCAGATTAGGAACTCCGCTGCTACCGCCCTTAGTTCTGGCTTTCAGGATATTACAGGTCACCGGGCTTTCTGTTGCAATTAAGGTACAGCTACGTTATAGGAGAACGTTTGCTACAAAGCTGCAATATTGTTTTTAGTGTTGGCAGCTTGTTTCCAGCACCTTCCAAATAACTCTCATAAAGCAGTCATGGAAGTCGCTTTCCAGTGATTCCCATGCTGACTACACTGTGCATTAAACGGTTATTTTCCTGTGTCGAAGCAGACGGTTATTGTGACTGTTTTTCTTTGCGGTATTACAATAACAATACTCTGAGGCACTGCACGGATAGAGTCAAGATCCCGCTAAGCAGTAGGTGTTGAGTGATTTGTACCATTGTCATGTCAAACAAGAGGGTGAAGTGAAGGGAAGAAGTACAGCTAAGTGGTTTAGAGAGAGTGATGTGGACGCACACGTTGGTATGTCTTATTTGGGACAATAGCACTACACTAGAAAATCACGTTCGACCCCGCTGTGATGGGGTTATAAAACGAACATTCCTTGTTTCCGCCCTGTACATTTCAGAGGCTGCAATAACCATAAGCCCCCCCCCCCCAGGAGTCATAGACCACAAATGTTTGGTAGAAACGGATTTGGCAAACAAAGCAGGCGCTATTTTTTTTTTTCCACAGTAAAACACATGGAGAACAAATCTTATTATAATTTTGCACCGTTTATAAAACACAACATATTGTCGAAAATGACCGTTATCTTTAATGTTTCATATAAAAAGGAGAGGTCCATGCTTGGTTGGAAGAAAATAACACTAGGGTGGAAAATGGAGGTGTTGGTATACAGACTCTCAAATCGGTTCTCAGGGTGCTGGCGGCTGGGCTGGCTGTGTAAGCTTTGCAGGGGGGTAATAAAGGGCGCCAGGAACTTTGTTGGACAAACAGGACAGGTTGTATTGCCAGGACATACATGAATCTTCCCTGGGATCCAGACAGCTCCGCTGAGAAGCACACATGGCTTTTTTGTCACATCTTCTGGTTCCCAATACGCAGTAGGAATATGCCCTCCATTATTCTCAATGCCTGGATTTAATTCCAAACCCCAATAATGGGGTAATAATGGGGGGGGGAGGGGGTTACAGGCGTAAAGAAGATAAAGTGGTGCCCATACAAAAAAGTGCACATTCGCCTTAACAACAACAAATATGATTCTCTGTATGTTATGTCGTTGCAGCCTCCGAACCAAATAATGGGCCAAGCTATGCAGACCCTTATAAGATTTGCCATGTTGTATGCGGGGTTGCCACCACTCCGGTTTGACCCGGAGACTACGGGTTTTGGGCACTTACCTCTGGGCTACGGGTTTAGCCTGTTAATCTCCGGGTGGCGGCGGGATCTCCGGCATTCTCCTGCATCTCCCCCTGCAACTCCAGTGAAAATGGCTGCGCCGCGTCAAATAACGACGTGACGCTACGTGATGTCACAGCATCACGCGACGCCCATTGACATGACAACACTATGTGACGTCATGAAGCTACGCGGCGTCATGTTGCCATGGCAACTTGACGCAGCGTAACGTCATGACGTTGTGTAGCGTCCCATTGTCATGGCAACGCGGCATCAACCATGTTCATAGGAGATGTAAGGGGAGATGCAGGAAGACGCTGTCGCAACACGCCGCTGCAGGTAAGAGAGATTTTTTTAACATTTTTCTCTGGGTTGGCCTTGTCACTTGACGCCGGGTTGCCATGGCGACGCGTGTGAAGCCAAGGTAAGTAAAGGTTTACAGAGGCCCTGCAGCTCCCCCGGTACTTAATATAAGTGGCTTTGGGAAGGGCGCGGGGCCTCTGTAAACCGCGTGCCCCCCAGTTTGCGCACCGCTGTGTTATCCAATCAACAATAATAGAACCCATAAAATCCCCTTTGGGACCATGATCCACAAAAGGGTGCTAAGCTTTGGCACACCTTTACTTACCATTCATATGAGTGGCAGCTGAGGTATGCTAAAGCTTAACACCCTTTTGTGAATCTGGGCCTTGGTTTCACTTGATAAATCGGTGGCAGTTATGGCAATAAGGTCATGGAAAGGAGTGCCGGGGAATTAGTAGTAGTAAGAGAGATGCAATTACTTCTTTCTTTACTGTTCTCTAGATATGATTGCGGTCATGCTATGCTGTTGCTGCCTGGGACCAACATTTAGAGGCACTGAAAAGAGACAGGAGAGAAAATGAAGAACAAAAGAGGGAGACGAGCGAGTGTAAAACACAGGGAGAGAGTGCACAAGAAGAGGGGGAAAGAGAGGTGCTTCATATTCATTCTCTTTACTTGTGTTGTGTGCCCACATGCAGCTCTGCAAATGAGTAGCTCCGTGGCTGATACTACACAGATCACACATCGACCGTGACCCCTTGCAGACCCACTTACCAGAACACCTTCCTACTGTCTCTGTACATTCATCCTACACAACACATAGATTGTAAGCTCTTCGGGGCAGGGACTCCTTTTTCCTACGGTTACTTTGGTCTCAAGCGCTTTATTATTCCCATGATGTGTTATATGTTATGTCACGTGTATTACCGCTGTGAAGCGCTATGTACATAAAGATATACATACTATGGGATTTAATGGGATCTTACTGCTCCAGGATAAGTGAAAGAATGCTGGCCTTCTGCAGCAAGTTGTCTAGTTTATAACCTTGTTTGAGCTGCAATTGGCTTTGTTGTAATAAGGATAAGGAGGAGTGAATGAAAGTCCGGCAGCTGCCCTGCACTATGAAAATGTTAATGTTATCTCAGCTCCAAGCCGGAGGAATGCAGGAAACAGATTTGTAGAAAGCAAACAGCAGCAAACGGTGTCACACTAACCTGTGCTAATCCCGTGTGCCGTCGCAATCAAGACTTTGACCCATTTTGCTGTTAGCAGAGCCTGTGAACACATTGCCATTTATATGTTGTCACCCTTTCCCTATGCCTAAGGGAAACGACGGGCGACTTCACGTGCTGCTGATACCTGTACGCTCACAGGAGGCCTGAGCCTCTGCTTCTGGGAGCCTGGGGTGAGCTCTTTCTCTCTCTTAGTGCAGCGCCTCCACCTATGAGGGATCCCAGCGTTGGCTGGATGACTCCTCATAGGAATCAATACTGTCGGTAATAAACAGTATCACACCAGATGATATATAACTTGTGTTTATTGAGACACATATAAAAATACTATAGGATATTATGCAATAACAATACACAACACTCGGCGTGGTTTTCCCCCAAAGTACTGAGGGTGCCTTGGGCACCTATACCCCGGGTCCACACAAGCAGTTACACCCAAATGTGAGGTAGTGCTACCCCTCTTGTGATGTGAAGGTGCACAATGGTACCTTCCTGGTCTCAGGCCAGACCAGGGTATATGGACAGTAGGGCTGTAGTAGGTCCCACACAGCGGGGCCTCCAACAAGTCCCCTAACACCTTATCCAGGGAGCGGTCCACGGAACCGGATGGTCCTTCGCCTGTTGCTGCCACGTGCAGCCTGATCCCAGGCCGCAGCATGCTGCGTGGGCGTCCGTCCACGGGCACGGTAGTGCAGCTGCGATTCTAAGGGGAGGGTCCCTACCTAGGGCCTTTCCTACAACACTCCACTCTTTGGAGGGATTGGGGCCTAACTGGGGCCTTGGGGGAGAGTTCTGGCCAAGTCCAGGGGCTTACTCGCTCCCTGGACGCGTCCGTCCTCTCTGCCAGCTCCTGCAAGAATGCCTGCGGTTTCCTGTTCTGTGGAGGAAAGCATGCTGGTCTGGGCTGATGGGAAATTCACTGGGACAATACCAACTGGCAAGGGGAGGGGGAGCAGTCCATCTTGGTGTAGCCAGGACTGGTTCTTGGCTACCAGTCTGCCCTCACTGGCAGCAAGCCCTGCCAGTACTTATCATGGGTTTTCCCCACTCCCAGCAGTACTCTTGCGTGATAAGGGAGGAGGTGGAACCAGGCCTGGATTCTACCCAATCCTGGGTCAGAACTGGTGCCCTCCTCCTGGTTGTACTTAAGGGGATTGCCGCCCAATTTTAGTCACTGCCTCTCCCCACTTGAGAGAGGCAGGTCACACACCGGTTGCCTGAATACTGGCCTTCCCTGTTCCTCTTCCCCTTGGGGGAGAGTGAGTGTGTACCTTTCCCCTGATCCTGATAGAGGATCAGGGAAGAGCAAGGACTGCTGCGGGGGCCCTTGACCCGTAGTGCAGGTCCAGGGACCATCCTACAGCTGGATATCAACCCAGAGACTGCATTGGGCAGAAGCCTGCTGTGACTGCATTGAGCTGAATAGAGAAACCGTTCCAGTTATTATACCTCCTACCTGGTGTGTGATCTTTCTGGGGAAGGAGAGGGGATTATGTTCTACCGTAGGAGATCGCCTCATACATCCGGAGCCTGCGGCAGACGGAAGCGCTGTACCACTAGAGATCTATATCGGGTATATACCCCGAAGCCTGTCCTGTGTCCCCACAAACATCGGCGGACGACTCAGCCCTCCTGCTTACCAACAGGTAGCATGCACCACCCACGCTGTAATAGCAGAATCTCCCTTCGGGTGGGGGAAACACCGTTACACTGGTAAAAGGCAGGGGGGTTGCCAAGGCCACTGGCTGAAGCCAATAAACACACAAGGGATTGCAACATTGTTGCAACAGCTAGGCTGAGGAGTGCTGGCAGCCTGAAGACAGAGACAAACACAATCCTGTTCCAGGACAGACACATTGTGTCCTCATTTGCATGTCATTTCCCAGAGTCCCTTGCTGCAGTGGAAGCACTGTATGCTAGGTGATAATGGTTGAAAGGCAGGGTTGCAGACCTGTCTAAGACATGTGAATGTGCTCACAAGTGATATTCTTTATTGGCTATATGCTAACGGTGGAGGTTTTTTGTTGCCTTTTTCACCCACCATAAATGAAATAATATATATATTTATTTACCATCTCTCAGCATATGTGTTCAACACCTCCCTTTTCAGAATAGTGTGTGGTATCCCTTTACCCCTTGCTGGTCCTTGGCATACACAAAAGTCTTTGTCCTCCTGTCCTTGCAAAACTGCGAGGATAGCAGAGGTCAGCAGAGATGCACTACCAATGCCTTTTGTTCCCTTCCAATCGTGTAATAAGCGGACAAAAGACGGGGAAAGAAAGTGTATGCTCAAAAGGTCCCAAACGCCCAGTGACACTATTTCTTAAGTAGACGCCTAGTGCTGAATCTAAGGGCACTGAGCTGCCCCCTGCGGTGTGACAACCTGTGGAGCTTTTCTGATCTGTCACACAGACTTAACTAAGAGAACACGTTTGGCAAACTCTTGAGTGCCTTACAAACCCGCATTACCCCTCAGGAAGAACTGAGATAATACTCTGGGGACATTTCTTTCATTATGAAATAGCTGCAACTATAATACATTATGTATATCAAATATCGCTTAGACAATAAACTGCACAAAGGAAACAGTCTGCGGTATTCCCGTCAACTAGTGGTTATAATGCACGTGTCTGTGTTCCTTCGTCTGCCTTGTTCGTGCACCTCCATGAAAATTGGAAGGCACCCATGAGGCATTACCCCAAATGCTGCTCTATGCCCACGAAAATAAATGCAGGATTGTCCATGTGTAAAGATTCCACTAAGATTGCAATTGCACTTTGGACCTAGTCATGAGTCTTCCAATCCCCCTATTGCATTAATTAATTTGCCCGCACCCAAAATGACGTTGACCCCATTAAAATCTAAAATCAAAGGTTGGACCAAGTGTGGACAACTATCTCAAAAACTAGAAATGTGTTTTTTTTTTTTAAATTGTATTTTTTTTACAAAACACACCATATGGAGATATAATTAGATTGTAAGCTCCTCGGAGCAGGGGCTCCTCTTCCTTAATGTTACTTTTATGTCTGAAGCACTTATTCCCATGACCTGTTATTTATATTATTTGTTATTTATATGATTACAACATGTATTACTACTGTGAAGCGCTATGTACATTTATGGCGCTATATAAATAAAGACATACAATACAATACAATAAGAAAGTAGTGCCCTTGGAAATTTGTCATGAGTCTGTTCAGCTGATTTTCCTGCCAAATAGACGGTGAAGTCCCAATTATTTAAAAAAAAAAAAAAAAATGTTTTTGCACAATATTGGCATACAAAATCTGTCCCTCTGATATTGACCCAATACATACTGTTGTTATTAGTGGCTTTATGTGACTGAGAAAAGATTGCTGCACACGCTGACTGAGATGTAAAATGTCCCAGGGACGTTAGAGCGATCTCTCCATCTTCCACTGATTAAAAGGGGATTCAGAACTATTTTCAGAGCCAAAGAAGAACATTTGTATATTTTACATCCAACATTTAAAGCAGCTCCAGATTATGAGTTGATCTCATACAATGTTAGTATCTTGCCCCCTAAGCATGTCCTGCTCTTTCTTTAAATGTTTCCATTGTTGACAAATATGATTTTCTTAATGTCTAGCTTCTGAGGTTACCGTGGTAACCATTAGACTACCATGGGCTCTATGGAGAGCTTCATTTTAAGCTCCCGGACACGTCATGTTTCAAACGCTTACAACTCCTAAGCGGAGCACCAGATTTGAAAAATAAAAACAGCGTTGGAAAGGACAAGAGGTTGCTTAATATGAAAGGAAGAAGAAAAAAATGCTGAACACCGCAGGCTTCTGCTGTAAGGCAGCCTGGTCAGTTGGATGCTGCAGTCATTTTAAAGTGTTAGTACTGTAAGCGAGTTAAGTAAATTGCAGAACCGGTGACCCAGTTTAAACTGATGAGTTCAAAAGACAAAAACAGCTGTAGATTCAGTGATTTGTTGTTGACAGAGCAGCACATGCTGGCATAAGCACTAGAGCAGTCTTAACGGGTTCCCTGCATTTTTCAGGTAATTTGAAAATAGCACCAAATACAGAAGAATGCACAATGCATCTGATCTCAGAGGCGTTATTAGAGAGGGTTGGGGTTCCTTACAATGCATCTGATCTCAGACGCGCTATTAGAGAGGGTTGGGGTTCCTTACAATGCATCTGATCTCAGACGCGCTATTAGAGAGGGTTAGGGTTCCTTACAATGCATCTGATCTCAGACGCGCTATTAGATAGGGTTGGGGTCCCTTACAATGCATCTGATCTCAGACGCGCTGTTAGAGAGGGTTGGGGTTCCTTACAGTGCATCTGATCTCAGACGCGCTATTAGAGAGGGTTGGGGTCCCTTACAATGCATCTGATCTCAGACGTGCTATTAGAGAGGGTTGGGGTTCCTTACAATGCATCTGATCTCAGACGCGCTATTAGAGAGGGTTGGGGTCCCTTACAATGCATCTGATCTCAGACGTGCTATTAGAGAGGGTTGGGGTTCCTTACAGTGCATCTGATCTCAGACGTGCTATTAGAGAGGGTTGGGGTTCCTTACAATGCATCTGATCTCAGACGCGCTGTTAGAGAGGGTTGGGGTTCCTTACAGTGCATCTGATCTCAGACGCACTATTAGAGAGGGTTGGGGTTCTGCAAAATGTCACAATTTAATTATAGGGTTCCGTAACCAAAAAAGGGTTGAACACCACTGCTCTAGGAAATCCGTCAGCAAAATGGATAGCAATTTGATTGGCACACACAATGTGCTAATTTGCATGTCACTAGCCAGAATCCTCTTTTGCAGCGAAGCAGCAGGTTTAGGGAGCTTGTAGAAAACAGACTGACATACGCGTGGGTTCTCTTTGCAGTGACTTACATTGAAAAGCATTTCCTAGTAAATGTCCAAGGCCTTTCTAATTACCCATGTAAAATTATTTAAAATTCATATTTTTCCAAGTCAACAAAGCTCCTGGAACCGAAATCTTTATTTGTGACCCGAGAGAATAAAGTATGCCTATCATTCTACTTGATTATAAATGTACCTTCTACATGAGAAAATTGCATTTTCATCTTTAAGTGGTAATTAATGTGCCGGCACGGTAATTAGTCTAGTCATCAAACAATGTATTTATATAACTGCCTAGCAACAGTTTAACTGGAGTCTGGCTGGTGTAGGAACTAACATTTATAATCCTAATTATTTCACAATTGAGGTTGAATTACTCTTCTTAATTCAGTACAAACCAGGCACATTATAGCTAATTAATACAATTAAAAGATATAATACTACTGGTCCCCACCAAAATCTGGTTACAGCGACTATTTCCTGCTATGATCTACTACTCTGGAACAAACAGGCTATGAATAAACTGATAATTAAAAGTGGCAATCCCCTGTCTGTTGTGTTTTCCTTACCTTTTGATAGTGCATTCTGCAGACCCCTCCGTAACTCCCGCCAACCTTTCTAAGCAGGAGGAAGTCCCTGTGAAATTCTCTCCTGCCTGTGCTATAACAATATGGAACATTAAAGTCAGATCAATATTTAGGCCCAGATTTACTAAAAAAAAAAAAAACACAAGTAGCTCTCATTGAGAACCCCTGAGCCCCCACAAAAATATTTACTAAGCAGTCTTGTACCAAATGGCATCTTCCAGCGCTAGGAGATGCCTATAGCTTAGTGACTTGGATAGGCTGTAAGCATAGGGGCTGCACGCTTGGGGTGTAGGGGGTGCTGCAGTCCCCTCAGGGTTTATATCCATGTGTACATTGTGGTAATGTATGTTACTCATTGTCTACGCAGTATGTACAGCACCCCCACCCAAAAAACAGCTCCTGCACTTGAGCAGGGCCGTCTTAACAGCATTATAGGCCCCCGGGCAAAGCAGTGCACTAGGCCCTGCCAACTCTCCGCTACAAGTCATAATTTTTCTCCTTCTACCGAGTTAGCGGGAGATTGGAATGTTGAGGCGGGTGATCGGAAAATTAGTGTTAAATTCTGGTCTGTGCATAGATTAGCATGGGGCCCCTATGCTCGTGTGGCCCCCGGACAACTGCCCAGCGTGCCCATGCGTTAAGACGGTACTGCTTTTGAGTGTATAGGTGTCTTCCAGCACCAGAAAAGGTTTTATGACGGAAGACAGCTTGGTAAATATGGTCCATGATCGGATGATGTCACTGCCCTCACATTTGTGAGAGCCAAAGAAATGAGGTGTGTAGCAGCTAGTGACCCGTAACGTGTCATTTCAAATATCAAAATCTTTACTTTCGATGTTTTTTATAAGGCAGGATAGTAATGCTCTAGTCTTGGGATCAGTGGCCACGGCGGCGCCCTTGCCTGGCGGCGTGTGCACGGGTTAAAGTCGCGATCTGCGGTCTATGTTGAGTGATGGGATGGGTGGCGCAGCCTTGCCGGGAGAGAAATGGGAGGGGGGGGAGGGTGAGGCTATGACGTCAAAGCACAGCACTTTACTGCCATTGGTCTACATTACCTGCACTCCTATTGGTCCACACTATTTGCCCTGCCATTGGCTGCACACACACCACATGATAATATCGCTGCACGGAAAGACGAAATTCTTGTCTTCCCTGACAGCTGTTGTGCCATCGCGATATGTTAGCGCTCACAAACACAGCTACTGGGGCATGCCCGATAAAGGTCTGTACCTGGAGTGCGGCGCGTGGCAACTGGGGACCTAGCCTGAGAACTGCATTTTTTTATTGGTGCTATAGCTTTTTTTAAGACCACCTCAAGTCATGTGCTCTACAGGCTTTGTTGTATGTCTATCTATCTCAATGTCTTGTATAGCACATACAGGGAGCAAACCCAGCCCCCAAAGCACTTTTTAAAAACTTCAAAGGTGGAGCGAAGAATCATTCGGGGGTCGGAAAGGCGAAGAGCCAATGAAAAGCGGGATGGTCTTTGATGTTTCTGATGGATATGGGAATTATGGAAATGGGGAGGAGGGCATTCCATTCCCTGGCTACCTGTACCAAACTGGTGTGACCAGCTCGTCTAGTGCATTTGAATTTGGGTACTTTTATAAGTTGAAGGTTTTGGGACCGTAGATTCAAGGTGGTAACATATTTTTTTTTGCCTTCCTCTGGATCAATATGCTGTTAAGTACAAATATAGGATAAAGTGTTGTCTACATTTAACATAGGTTGAACTTGATGGACGTATGTCTTTCTTTAACCTTATCTACTACAGCGGTGGTGCGCAAACTCCCTGCACCCCGCTTACCTGCTCCCTCCTCGGTTGCGCCCCACCCTCGCCTCTAATGATGCATCAAATTACGCTGCGGGGTCATGTGACATCACGTGACCCGCTGCGTCATTTGACATCACGTCTCCATGGTAACGGGTGCCATTTGACACAGCGTTGCCATGGAGACGCAAGGACAAGAAGCCGGTAAGTAAATTTACAGAGGCCTCGCTCTCTTAGCCCGGGGGGGCCTCTGCAACCACCGCGCAGCCCACGCCCCCCCCAATAAAGTCACCCGCGCCCCCCATTTTGCACACCGCTGTTCTACAGTATGAGACTGTGAGACTATATGCCAAGTATGATTACAAGGTTAAACTCATAGTCTACCCTTCACGTTGTGGTTTCCCAAAAATCTCTATGTGGTTGTTTCAGTGTTTGAATCACATCTGTCTGTGATTTAGAATAGCTTATAAAGTACAACTGCCAAAGGGTTAAGGAACAAAAAAAATGACAATGTAAAGACTTTGGCATGATTCCCTGGACAAGCACACTGATAAGCTTCATAGTTTCCACCTCGCCTGCACTTACCATGGCATGGGTAGCAGCCAGCAAATATTTGATGAGGTTTCAAATGAAAGCAACAGTGCATATTTAAGGGGGAAATATTTTTAACCTCCCTACCCTGAAAATAAACATGCTACATTGTATAGTGATGCTGAATATGTTTACACGCATCCAGCCTCCCAGTGCTCAGTCCTGAATATCTATATCAGCGGGGTGCAAGATTTTGTAGGGGGGGGGGGGGGAGGGCGTGGCGGTAACAGTGGCCCCACACTTTTCCCCAAGGCATTTAAATTAAATGTCGGGGGAAGCGTGAGGCCTCTGTAACTTCTTTTACCTGCTTTCAGCCGGCTCGTCGGTGACGCATCGCGATGGCAATGCGGCGTCAAATTACGGTCATGTGACGTGCGTGTCGCCATGGCAACATGCGTCTAATGAAGCGGTCGGGTCAAGTGATGTCACATGACCCGCAGCGTTTGATGTCGGGTCCTAGGGCAGGGGTGGGGGGGGGGGCGGGAGCGCTTGGGCTGCCAGGCAGTAGGGCGCAGTCCAGAAACTTTGCACACCCCTGATCTATAGCGATGTAGGGAATGCTGCTGACTGTGTGCATTCTGTGCCTGTGTTGCCAGCAGACAGTAGTCACTTTGTAGCGTTGTTTAGAAAGGGTAAAGTGACAGGAGGGGCAGGAAGTGGGGGTACTACAGTATTGTTACCCAAGTCTCTCTTCACTACAGGGAAGAAGTTTTAGATACATTGTATATTGTGTCTCAGCTGGAAGCCTTGAAAAATTCCTAACAGGGAATATACACCATGTAAATTGTGAACAACCCGCTGTGGAAGAATTCCGCCTTCTGAATGCATTATAACATGGCTGACCCCGATATATTATTTTTATCCTGCTTTCGCCGTCAACAAATCTTTAAAAATCCGTTATTCCCCTCATACACACACTGACCCCCACTCATACTCCGAAAGATCTACCTCATACTCACACACAGATTCCCCCTCACACTCACACAGATGAACCCTCATACTCACACAGTTTCCCCCTCACACTCACACAGATGAACCCTCATACTTACACAGATTCCCCCTGATACTCACACAGATGGCCCCTCATACTCACATAGATGGCCCTCCTATGCTCAGAGACAGCCCCTCAAACTCACACAGACCCCCCACTCATACTCACATTGCCCCCCACTCCTCACACTCACACAGAACCCCCCTCATACTCACACAGAACCTCCCCATAGGAGACTGCTTCTTCACACTCGTCTGCTCTTCCAGACCTCCAAATATCTTTCAAATTCGAGAAACTTCACCAAAAAATCCTACAAAAAACAAAAAAAAAAATAAAATCCTTGAAAACGGCCGCCCTGCATTATAACAGCAGCATTACATCCCAGCAGTGCCTGAGTTTAGTCTGTTTCGTTATCTGAGGACACAAACAAAACAGCGATGTCTCTTGCGACAGGCGCCAGTATTTGGTCGGAATGCCTACGTGAGATGGTCAGTCTGTAATATAATAATGATACAAATGAAACAATCGGGTATTCCATATTCCTTTTCCGCTGCTTTTTCCAAGTGGCAATATTTTGATGGAATGCACTAATTCCTGGCAGTTTCTGGTTGTACTCTAGTTTTCATTTTTAAACCCGTTTTGTGATTGTTTGGGCTTAAAATAAAAATTCAAAACGGGGGTCTTTGATCGCCACGGCTAACACCGATATGGCGGTCTGCATAAACCTATTTTCTGCTAGTTTAAGCAACACATTGTAAATCTAAGGGGTTAAAAAAAGCAACCGTTTTTTTTAAAAACCTCTGATTACTTCCCTTTAAAGCTGCAGTTCAAGCAATATGCTACGTGTTTTTTTTTTTTTATCCGTTCTGTACTATGAGAAAATACTTGTAGCATTTAAAAAAAAAATTAAAGACATTTTTAATGTATTCTAATGTAGCAAGCATTTTTTTTCTATAGAAACCATTTACAAAGTCACACCCCCTTCCTCTTCTGAGACAGGTTCTGGCTCTTGAGCCCTGCCCTCTCTCCAGCAGTGCACCAATTGTATCTAGTGCCTGCCTGGTCACATGATCTTCCACACAGAACTTTCCATGCTGGGTACTCTTGTGCAGCCCGAACAGTGAATTAAATAACCCCCGATTCGGCGATTAATTACAGGAGAACGGATCGATCAGCAGCTTAGCTAATCACTTGTCAGTGTGCAGATTGTATTGATGCACATATTTAATGGGGGAAAAAAACAGCAGCTTGAACTTCAGCTTTAAATACACTTTAGAAAAAAAGATATTAATAAAGCAGCACACCTAGTTTGATTTTTTTGGGTGATTTTTTAAATAGGTTTTAAGCAAGGGGGTCTCTGAACCGCATTCATTTCAGCTCCGGGGGGGGGGGGGGCGTTGCTTCCAGAGATACGGGCCTCTGTAGGGGATGCCAGTAGCAACTCTGGCTGGGCGGTGCGGTGTTATCAAAATGGCAGTTTAAATGTCACTCGTCGCACGGGTTGGCTTCCGTGTGACCAGAACATTTAAACCAGCGGATGTGCCACTGGCACCCACTAGGGAAGTAAGTATCTCAGGAAGCAGGGGGTCCCTCAAGCTAAAATAAACATGGTTCAGCTCCGGAAACCCCCTGCTTCCCACCTAGGGGGGACGACGACATGTTTTTGGGAGTGCAGAATACCAGGATTCCCCAAATAAATAGAGCAAATATAATAATGGCTGTTTGCATAAATGTTATATTCACTGTGCCCCGAACAGCAACATCCACCAATTACACTGCAGTTTACCAATCCCACCTTTTACTGAACGTTTTATTGTAGCACATATTTACTACGCTGTGCTATGTCATAGGAGACCTCCCATCCTATTCACTTGAATTAGCCAAAAGGGGTCTTCCGGCCATGGAATATGACTCCTGGCACAGCACCACTTAGAAGATATGGCCTTAGACGAGTTAAGCAATTATCTTGATACAATGTAGGATATGCGCGGTATTACTTTTGGATTAAATAAGAAAATCAGATTTAAAAGACTACAGGAAACACCCTATTTTTTTTTTATTTTATAGAAGTGCGTGTATATTTTCTATTATCCATGGCTGAAATTGATTTTAAATCCTACGTCTTTATATCGCTGATTTCACTTAATACAATGAGCTGACTTTACTCTTGTCGTTCAACAATAAATGACCCCGTTTTACAGTGAAAAGACCAAGTTGCTGCACGTTTGTTTAAATACACTTTTTTTTAAATTTTTGTAAAGTTCAAGTTCCTAGTTGAATATAAACAGGTTTTTGAACCCTTTTTCTTTTTACAAGTACACATCATTTTTTTCATACTGTTCCATACATGATCTTTTCCTCATAGGCGCCTTCCTCTAAAGCTGCCATCCCACGTAATTGCCCAGTTTAATTTCTTAGGGGCCTCTGAATGTGGAAGTGTTTTTCAATCGAGTGTTTTCTTTCCCCTTATCCCCACCCTGTCCTTTCCAGAGAGCCAATAAAGATAAGGGGAGGTGGGGAGTTGGGACTCTGGCAGTACAAGCGCTTGCTGATCACACAGTGACATCACACACAAGGGAGCAGCCAGAGGTAATCACACCCCTCCCAAGTCTGACTTTAAAATATAAATTAAAAATATGTGTCGGTGTCAGATTTGGGTAAAAGTGGGAGCAATTACCCACATGAGACCCCTTAAGCATGTCACTCGAATTAGCGCACTTTGGTCCATGGGAGTGATTGTCCCCTTAGGGGGTCCAGAATCTAGGCCTTCTCTCTTTTTCTGGTCGGCCACAGCAAATACAATTTAAAAAAAATAGCATGCAATAATATTTTGCCAGGTATTTATTGCCATGAGCTACTCCTCTTCCATTAAGTTCATTCATTCTAGGGCGCTGCCAACATCATCATTTTCGTAGAAGCTGAATATCTATGAATAAGCAATTCATACAGTATTGTGCATATTCACCAAACCTAGAGGTTGTGTCCCCTGCCTTTTTTTTTTTAACAGCGGTTCACTGATCTAGGCTCAATTCAGTAACACAGTAAATGGTAGTTACCGCAATTGGTCTGTGTTAACAGCAGGCGCTCAGACCAGACAGAGACGGATCTGTGTCAATCATCTGATGCACCGAAGTGTGAGAATCCACAGTAGGAATAGACCTTTATTACAAAGCCCTCTTCCTGTCTCTTCACTTGTGATGTCACTGGACCAGATACATAATTACAGCCTTATTATTTGGTACTTGTACGTGATACTTTGTATGAATTACAAACTAGTAAAAACTTATATCTAACCAAGCAAGCCCAGACAGTAGGATTAAGGGCTAAAACTAATGCCTAGTACCAGACTGTATGGTTGTCAGAAAACTCGCTTGAAATATGTTGATAGCACATGAATAAAGCCACTAACTTATATACTTCCCCCCGCACCCCCCCCAATTTCCTCAGCAGCAATCGATTGGAAGCCTTGTATAAACCTAAAAGTATGTTGTTTATCACCCTCATGGATTTTCTTTGTCATCCCAATTAAAAAGAAACCCGCCCCATCTGTAATGTAGGTTCTTTGAAAGAAAGTCTGATGGGGCTTAGAAATTTGTTTTCCTCGCCATTTTGGCGCCATGTCCTGATCTCTGCTGCAGTCGTTCCATTCTGCATACTGTCTTTATTCACTAAGCCAAGCTAACCAAAGAGAATCAATTTGTGCACTTTGGATAGCACCGTTGCTGTTTAGTATTTGCGTATATTAAGTAGCCACTCCCTTATACCACAGTATACCAGAAAGAGTATTAATATACCCTTTGGAGTACCATTTCATAAAATAATGTAATGTGTGTATATTTACGGTTATATGCATAGCACATAGATTTGATCATATATCTAAATACCAAGTTACAGCATCCATATTAATGTTTAATAGATATAGCAGGTTCTGTGTTATCTGTGTTCATGCTCTATGGAATACAGTAAAATAGAAATGGCACGTATGTACAATAATCTAAATAATTACATATAAAATAATTAGGTTTCCAAACACTATTTACACAAATGAACAGTACAGCAATTCCTGATTGAGCTCTATATGAACAATAGGGGCTATTCCAACTTCAAAATCTCAATCTCAATCCAGAATACCTAAATAACTCTGAGATGACAACCTATCATTTCAAGTAAGCCATCTTTATAATAATAATAATTAATCATTAATAAAACTTAATTTAGCAAAAACAGAAAGTGAATCCCTGCGCTTCTCCCATTGGGCTAACAATAAATGGGAAATAAATATACATATTATTTCATATAGCGCTTTTTTCCCAATGAGACTCAAAGCGCGTCACAATTACAGTATAGTGCGCGGTACGCAGCACATAGGATTGTTACAGACACAGTCCCTGCACAGGGTCTTTATTCACGGAGTCACTTCACTCGTTATAAAACATAATCACATGCAAAGTAAAAAAAATACACTGGCGTTTCAGAAAGTGAAGAAAAGGTACTAAATAGCATGTTTCGTCATTTCAAATGGTTCAAGAGAATTTTTTTCTTTTACGATCTTCCCAAAGTTTAGAAAATGTGATAATGAAGGTGCTGGTCTGTTTGTCCTCAGTTAGCTCAGAACATAACTGAGACTTTTCAAAATAATCTTTATTGCCCTAAGAGATTGCATGATTTGTACTGGTAATGCATTAGAGCGTATCGGACAGAACATGTAGGAAACAGATTAGGTAAACAAGACAAAGCAGTGTGTTGATGGATTGAGAATATATTTCACTAGAAACAGTGTGCGAGCTTCCATTTGATGTCAGTACATACAGTAAATCTTCTACATTTATTTTCTGAAGACGATATGCTTTAAGCAAACAGTACGATTCCTTGCATAGGCTTACAGTACGACTCCTTGCATAGGCTTACAGTACGACTCCTTGCATAGGCTTACAGTACGACTCCTTGCATAGGCTTACAGTACGACTCCTTGCATAGGCTTACAGTACCATTCCTTGCATAGGCTTACAGTATCATTCATTGCATAGGCTTACAGTATCATTCATTGCATAGGCTTACAGTACCACTCCTTGCATAGGCTTACAGTATCATTCATTGCATAGCCTTACAGTACCACTCCTTGCATAGACTTACAGTACCATTCATTGCATAGGCTTACAGTACCATTCCTTGCATAGACTTACAGTACCATTCCTAGCATAGGCTTACAGTACCATTCCTTGCATAGACTTACAGTACCACTCCTTGCATAGGTGTACAGTACCATTCATTGCATAGGCTTACAGTACCACTACTGGCATACAGTAGGCTTACAGTACCATTCATTGCATAGGCTTACAGTATTACTCCTTGCATAGGCTTTTTAGTAGAGAAGGGGAAACATCAGGGAACGTGCTGTTCTAAACCTTCCAGTGCATGGTTTAGGAAGCCTTCAGTTTCTTACCAAGAAGCAAGTTGGCATTTCAGAGAATGAGAAGTGCTAGAACAAGAGTTCATGTCGTGAATCTGGAGGGTGAAGTGGTAGAGGTTAATACAGGAAGGGAATTAAAAATGTTTGGGGTGGACACAAGACTACCCTAAATATCAAAGAACACCACAGATCAAATAGGGTCTTAGGTTTTACAACAGATGGGAAAATGGGCAGACTAGGTAGGTGGGCCAAGTGGTTCTTCTATGCCGTGAAATTCATATTCTATCATATTTATTATTTTATAAGTGTAATTTGTATCCTAAATATCAAAAGAAGCATGGGATAAAATGAGGCCTGTAGCTGTACAACAAGTAAGAAAATAGGAAGAGTAGGTGGGGTAAGTGATCCTCTCTCTGTCATTGTCCTCCTACGAAACGAGTAGGTTCAGGATATTGCTGGCTTTTGTGCTTGCCCGCCATGCTGAGACACTCAAACAGAACATAGTAGAACGAGGCCTGGGAAGCAGAACGCACGGTGGCTGGAGCACGGAAGTGAGGAGCCAGACATAACGGAGGGCCTGGTATGCTGAGTAACGCTGTCAGAGCAGCAGTGTTGGGCCACCTATTTTCCCATATTTTACATTTTGTAGAAATATTAATGTATGTTGGTCAATGTGTTGGGACCTCTTATCACAAGCCCGTATGAATGCAACGTGGAGGTATTCCCTAACTAAAGAACTATGTATGTATGTCTTTATTTGTATAGCGCCATAAAATGTACATAGCGCTTCACAGTAGTAATACATGTCATATAAATAACAAATATAAATAACAGATCATGGGAATAAGTGCTTCAGACATACTGTAAAAGTAACATTAAGGAAGGAGTCCCTGCTCCGAGGAGCTTACAATCTAATTATGGGACAGATTAGCCCCCATGCACTCTATTGCTTCCCCATCCAGCGTTAACTGATATTGACTTGATTGGTAGTTAACACTGGATCAGGGTGTGATATCTCTCATCGCAGCTTGGTGAATCTGCCTCTATATATTGATTATTATTCCATAGTATTTGTTTTAGTTCTGGGATTTAAGCTTCTGATTCTCACTTTACAGAGCTATTAAAAACATCCGATTGCCGCTGACCGTGGAAACTTCCCAGGGCACAACAGATAAGCAGCTACGAGTTAATTCTGACATGCAGCAATGTTATGAAATGATGTGTGCGATATTGTTATTTGTTACCATAGAGAGCTCTGTGTAAAAGCATACAAACTGTTCTCTGTTTACAGAGGCTTGACTTGTGTATTAAACGGAAAGGCCAGATAACCTTTTCCCTGTACCTGCTGCATACCTCTGAAATGAAAAGGGCCTGTGCTTTTCACCGGCACAAGCAAACACTGATTTATAGAATACATTTCTTTCACATTTCAAGGACTGACATGTGTACTGTGTAATACAACTCCAGTGTTTCACAGCTTGAAAACTTCTGTGGTCACAATAAATGCTTCTTGTGCTGTGTTTGTTTCAGATTTCAGATATTAACGAATATTTCCAAGTCCTAATTCCTTCAAGGGTACAGAGACAATATAGTTGAAAATAGAGAAGCATAGGGGCTGTAAACTATGTTAACGTAAAGTAACTTTAAAATGTATATTTACTGGAGCAAATGAATGAGTTTCCATTCTAAGTTGCAAGGTAAGAGACAGGGAAAGGGAAAAGTGCTTGAGGGATTCAAATGTGTGGCAAAGGGGATGGGTTAATATATTAGAGGCAATAAAAGCATGCAATTATTTTGGCAATTTTCATTTATAATGGGATTGAAGCAGGGGGTGCCCGGAGGTGAGCCCCACTAATTTCAGCCCCGGGGACCTTCTGCTTCCGAAGATGCATACAGGCCTCCGTATGGGGTGCCGGTAGCTGCTCTGCTCGGCTAGCAGGCTTCATGTAATTTATTTATAATGTTTTACCAGGAAGTAATAGATTGAGAGTTACCTCTTGTTTTAGTATGTCCTGGGCATACAGGGTAGTTATGGTGACAATACATGGTTACATTACATGAACGCGGTTATAAATTATATTTAAAGACATTTAATGAACAGTTAAAGATAATATATGTTATGGGCGTATGTGACAGTTGCAGACCAGATTAAATGTGAGACAGCTGAAGTTTGAAGGACTTAAGGCTGTTATATATTGTGTGCGGCCATGCGCGTGTGTATGTGTGTATACTGTGCCTGAGTGTATGGCTGTGTGTATGAATATATGTGTGTGGGTATGTACGTGTATGAATATATGTGTGTGTGTGTGTGTGTGTGTGTGTGTGTGTGTGTGTGTGTGTGTGTGTGTGTGTGTGTGTGTGTGTGTGTGTGTGTGTGTGTGTGTGTGTTTAAATATGTTTTCAAATAAATAAATCTTTTAATAATTTTTTTAATAACATTGTACACACACACACACTTACATTTTCAGCGGCGGTAGCGGCGCAAATTCTTTATTTTTCTCATCTTCCCTCCTGTCGGCCGGTTCCACTCTCCCTGCCGTGGGCGCGCGCGGCACCATTATAGAATGGCTGACTAACCTCAGCCAACTAAAATTGCCGCACGCAGTATAGAACCAGCCTTAGACCGATGGTGGCTGTGAGAGTCTCCGTTAGATTCCAATTTAGGTTCCAATTGTGAGCTGCATGGTATCAGAAGGAGGAGCGTCCGGATACTTTGCTGAACCTTGGGACCATGAACAGTCTTTTGGAGTCAGATCTCAGATAAGTGCTGCATGTGGTAGGGGTGAGGAGCTTGTTCAGATAGACGGGTAGCTTGCCCAGAAAGTATTTGAAGGCAAGACAGGAAAGATGAACTTTGCACCTAGACTCAAGTGATGACCAATCTAGTTCTTTCCGCATTTCGCAGTGATGTGTGTTGTAGTTACATTGTAGGATAAAGTGGTATATTGAGTTATAGAGGGTGTCTAGTTTGTAAAGGTGAGTTTGGGTTGCCGAGCCATATACCATGTCCTTATAGTCTATAATAGGCCTTAGCAGGCTTAGAGAGGATTTTTTCCTTTAAAGTACACCTAGTTTGGCATAGGTTTTGGATGTCAGGGGATCAATGTGCAACCCAAATGATAAATATGGGAGTCAAACCATATGCCCAAATATTTAAAACTAGTGTCAGCGGCTAGGATATGAGAGCTGGTTCTTATCTGTAGCTCCATCGTTGGTAGTTTTAGAAATTTTGCCTTTGTCCCAAATACCATTGTTACAGTCTTGTCAGTTTTTAAAAGCAGTTTGTTTAGGGAAATCCAGTTTTGAAGTCTTGGAAAATCAGATTGAAGTACACGTGCAAGTGTGTGTATAAGGTGCATGAAGGGGTTAACCCCCGTGACCGGCGCTCCAGAATTTATAAGATAAAAATCAGTATAATAATATCCATAATCACCACCCAGGTAGGCTGTATAATAATCCCTCCGGAGTCATATCATGAAGGTGTGGGACATAAACACAGGTGGGGGGTGAATATGGCGGAGGAAAGGAAGAACTGCTCGGAGCCCCTACAGGTGAAGTGAGGGACCGGAGAGTGTTAAACCTGACCAACCCGCAACCCCCACTACTCCTGCTGCTACACACAGGCTCCGGAACAACAGCGAATGGATACTTAGCTGCTCAGACGCTGAGGCGAGGGAAAACAGCTAGGACCCCTGTTCATGTGAATAGGCGTGCACCAGCCCAAAAGGTAAGTAGGTATGTAGAGAGCAAGGCGATGCACAGGTCATATTACCCCGTCGGGTACGAAACGCGTCAGAGGTACCATGGACGTGTCTATCCGTTTTAGTGTAATAAAGATTGTTTTTCATTGATTGCGCTTTTTGATTGCTTTACCGGAGAGCTGTGTGCGTATAAGATTGTGTCATCCACATACATGTGCATTGAAGCTCCCTTACAAACTGCAGGTTGTTCATTTAATGAAGTTGACGTAAATGACCAGCGCTAGTAAATGAGGGTATTTTAGGAAATAAGATGCAAAGTGTATAATGACACAATAAAACATGCATCACAATTAAAATGAGTATACATTTCCTAATTTTTCCTGCAGCTTAAGCACAGTACTGTCACCACTACAGTACTTGGATGAATTCAATTAAGAAATTGGAGCAAGAGATGCCTGTGGTGCTGGGGAAAATAAAAGAAAATAATAGTGCAAAAATGTGGAAAAAGTTGAAAAATGCAATAAAAACTAGAAGATGGATCTGTAACACTCACAATCAAATTTAGTTGGATTTATTCTTTGATAGTATAAACGGATTTGTTCCAGGATTATCACAAATCTTAACTTCTCTCAATAGCGCTAAATACGGGGGAAAAAGAGAGAGAGAAATCCATAGCATAATTCTGTATTAATAAAGGAGTGGTATAACCCGCTACCATTTCACTCACATTTAAAACATTCAAAACTCATCCCATTCAGAGAGGAAAGTGTGCCAAGAAAGTGAGTGATATCAGCCAGGGATTGTAGTGGGGCGATTGATGCCAGCAATAATAACCGATTTAGAGAATTAGAGAAGGGAAGGCAAATTTGACCAACTAGGCTTTCAAAAGAGGGTGGGCTTGGGGGCAATTTAGCAGCGTAAATGGGAAGGAGTCTTCAATATAAAGTAACGCCCCACCTCCTCTCTTTAACCTATCTTTCCTAGAAATGAAGTATACCTGAATGGCAGAGTTTCAAAGCTCCTACACCCTGCAGGCCAATAGGAATCCGTGACATCATCAGGTTCAGCTTCCTATTGGCCAGCGTGACACGGGATCTTTAAACTTTAAACCCCAGCCAGAGCTGCTACCGGCACCACATACGGGAGGTTTGTATCTCTTGAAGCAGAGTGTCCCCGGAGCTTAAATTAATGGTGCTCAGCTCGGGAGGCCCCCTGCTATGTAAAAAAAAAAAAATCTGCCAAAAATAAACTGCCCCATTCGATTTCTCCTTTAAAACAGGTTAATTCAGCTGTCATACCCAAGCTTTTTGACAAAAGACACCTATTCCTGAGCACAAAACTCTATCCTAATCCATGCACCGAAATACGATCCCATTAAACACCACAGAGGGTTTCTAGCAGGTCACAGTAGGGTCTCGGCTTACCTTCTATCGTGTGCTGGCAGCCTGGCACAGTTTCTAGCTATGGAAGGGGATAAAACCGAACGGTTACACTGCGTAAAATATCTAAAGTACAGATGTAGTGGTCTTCAATATTCTCCCCAGTATTATATGTTGGAATATATTGTGTTATCTGGAGGGGGAGGGAGGGTAGCACTGTCATATGTACCTCGAGTTAATGGAGTGATTCATACAGTAGACATCTGAATTCAAAGTAGAAACCCCCTATTTTTATAGCATTGGCCCCTTATGGCTGAACTGCGCTTTTTTCCAGCTCCGGAGACGCCCTGGTTCTCATCCTGTTAAACAAAACAGACGGTCTTTTAGGGGGGGGAACTCTTGCTTTTATTTATCAAGAATTCCCAAGGCTAACAGAAGTGCGGACTTATCTCTAGCAAGAATGTGGAGTGATAGCTTGTTTTTGCCCACACAATAACTAATACAATGTTGCTTTCACATTCCTGGGGTGTTATGCATCAAACTCTTTTACGTACAAAACCCGGGGTACACATTAGCACCGGATGTATCGAAGAAGAAAACCATTACTTTCCAAATGACTCTGTGCTCCAGTTTTGGAGCTGGGTGACTTGGTTACTTAAGCCCCTCGGTGTACATATTGTAATAGCTTCCACTTCTCTCTGTTCTGTGGTTAGCTCTGTGCCATTCACAAGATACATCTGAGCACAGGCTAAATAGCTGTGGTGAAAGCAGTAGTCATGACCTAATCAAATGTATTACAAGCTCTGTGTTTGACGGCTTACTTATTTTGGATGACAGGCTTGTAACACACTGGCACATCTGGCACTGAGATAGATCTACCATTATCTGCATGCCAAAAAATCAATATACAGGCATACCCCGGTTTAAGGACACTCATTTTAAGTACACTCGCGAGTAAGGACATATCGCCCAATAGGCAAACGGCAGCTCACGCATGTGCCTGTCAGCCCGCTGAACAGCAATACCGGCACCCTACCTGTACCGAAGCTGTGCGCAAGCGGGGAGACTATAGAGCCTGTTACAAATACATTATTTACATCAGTTATGCACATATATGACGATTGCAGTACAGTACATGCATCCATAAGTGGAATAAAGGTAGTGCTTCACTTTAAGTACATTTTCGCTTTACATACATGCTCCGGTCCCATTGTGTACGTTAATGCGGGGTATTCCTGTATTGCAGGATGCACCAGTACAGGTAGTCCTCGCTATCTGACGTTTCACTTTACAACGAATGGCATATCCAACACTTTACAATGCAACCGTTTGTGCCGTTTTTCGATGCCAGAATGCGCTATCAAACGCTCCCCGCCACTGATTAACATGGGAGTCGCTTTACAACGGTGTCACTATCCAACGCTACTTCCAGAACGGATTCCGTTGGATAACCGAGGACCGCCTGTACAACTCTGGGTAAATGCACATATTCAACTTCCTATCTACTATTTTATGCTTGTCCAAAGTAAGAACCCCTTCACTGTTTGAATGAGCAGCTAGTTAGATTGTTATTATATTTACATTGTTAGAGAACTGTCTTCAATTCCCCATGTCGCCACACTTTGCAAGATAAAAGCACCTTGTGCACAAATTACATAATAATAATAATAATAATAATAATAATAATAATAATAAGTTATGGCAACGCATTTGGAATGAGTATCAAAATTATTCAGTAGAAACGTCAATTTTTGCCACCAATTCTCTAATATCTGTCATTGAAATCACTGAACTATGACAGCTTTGCTACTTCAGTGTTCCATGTACATGTGCTGCAACTGACTGTACTGTAGTTTCCTATTGCAATGTAAGAGCTAAATGTGCATTGAGCGTTAAAGCAGCAATACGGATGTATTGACCCAGGAACCATTCTACAGATGGATACAGCCCCAGAGACTGCATAGGGCAGAGGCCTGCTATGATTGCATTGAGCTGAACAGAGAAACTGTTCCAGTTAATATACCTCCTACCTGGTGTGTGATCTTTCTGGGGAAGGAGAGAGGATTGTGTTCTACCGTAGGAGATCGCCTGCATACATCTGCAGCCTGCGGCAGTTGGAGGCGCTGTACCACTAGAGATCTATGTCGGGTATGTACCCCAGAAGCTTGTCCTGTGTCCCCACAAACATCGGCGGACGACTCAGCCCTCCTGCTTACCAACAGG
This sequence comes from Ascaphus truei, assembly GCF_040206685.1. Classification (NCBI taxonomy): domain Eukaryota; kingdom Metazoa; phylum Chordata; class Amphibia; order Anura; family Ascaphidae; genus Ascaphus; species Ascaphus truei. The sequence continues at coordinate 28,745,629 of NC_134494.1, forward strand.
TAGCATGCACCACACACGCTGTAATGGCAGAATCTCCCATCGGGTGGGGGAAACAGTCCTTGCTCTTCCCTGATCCTCTATCAGGATCAGGGGAAAGGTACACACTCACTCTCCCCCAAGGAGAAGAGGAACAGGGAAGGCCAGTATTCAGGCAACCTGTGTGTGACCTGCCTCTCTCGTGGGGAGAGGCACTGACTAAATTTGGGCGGCACTCCCCTTAAGTACAGCCAGGAGGAGGGCACCAGGTCTGACCCAGGATTGGGTGAACCCAGGCCTGGTTCCACCTCCCCCTCCCCTGTCACTCAAGGGCACCGCTGGGAGTGGGGAAAACCCATGATAAGTACTGGCAGGCATGTTCTTACTAGGGCTTACTGCCAGTGAGGGCAGACTGGTAGCCAAGAACCAGTCATGGCGACACTCTTCCTCTGGTGGAAACTCCTATGTCCTCACTGGGACCGAAATTTGCAGGTACCATCCTTCAGATGCATATCCTAAACAGAACAGGGGAAATCAATAACAACAGTATGAGAATCACAATGCAAAATATACATACTTTTCTGTATTACAGTGCATATAACTTTGATTACATCACAGCATTCCAAGAAAAATCCAGGTCACTCCCAACATGGAGAAATGCTCCGGGTCTGGTTTGTTGACAAGTGCCCCAGTACTATCAGGCACAGTTACAGAAAATACCCTCTTAGGGTGCCGGTCGGATACATATTCTACCCTGTTCATGTATATGGATCGTCCTACTGTCCACACCCCTACCAAGTAAGCGACCCTTTCCTCTACATGGTAGAAAGTACTCCTACTATGAGCAGTAATGTAGGCCCAGATTACATAAATCAACCACTGTACCCTGTTCTCATCGATTTCCCACATAATAGGTTCTGGCACATACGGGTATTCAAATCCGTGGGACTGCCTATAACGTTGACCACATGTCTTTCTGCTCTACTGATTTTAGTGAGTCTACGGCCTTCAGCTTGGCCTGGCAGGACCCAGAATAAGGGTTCCTGTACGGGTAGTTCACAGTACCGTAAGACTACCCCCTTAGGCTGCACTATCCCAAGCCTGATCTCATGCTCCTGGCACCTAATTGCTTCCGCTGTCTCCTCTGGGCCGAACTCTACCTCTGCCCACCAGTAATCTACTATGTCACCCTCTTCCAAGATGAATTTGGTGCAGTGCATATAAGGGACATACCCCTGGAACCTGGGATCCCACCATGGTAGGGACTTAATGGGGGTAGCCTTAGTAGATCCCGACCCGGAAGTATTGTGGGAAGAGAAACCTGAGGTGTCAGAATTCACCAACATCACATACTGACTTCTGCCAGAAGTGACACTGCATGCCATCTCCTCATCCTCATCACCCGGAAACCCATCCCCAAAGTCCTAATCCTTCCAATTCTAAGAGGGAATGGCTGGTTTCAACAGGCTCTGGGCCCGCCGCTTGGGGCTCTTCAAAAAGGATGGTCTGGACAGTACAGTAGGGGAAGCGGTACTAGTCGAGGGGCAAGGGGCTTTACAGTCAGAGTCTCGATCAGAGTCCTTAGTTTTGAGCCCACCCTGATTGGATACCAGCGCTATGGTGACTATATGGGGTCCAGTGTCTGTCTTTGATTTAGGCCTATGAGGCAGAGAGAGTCCAGAAATTGGTTCCCCACAATGTTAGTAGAAGTGGTACTCCCCGGTGCGGGAATCGGTCATTCCTCGTGCGCCCGGCGGTCGCGCGGGTAGTGCCGTCATCGGTGGAGGAACTTGCGCGATCCTGGTACAAGTCCAGGTCCTACACCGGAAATACGTCCACATCCGGTCCTTGAATGGGTGTGTCGTCATCATCGTCTCCGCTCGTGTGGACATTGGTACCGGAAGGCACCTCCATAGGCATAGTGGAATCATTGGCAAGGCCGCTGGGAACCCCCACGATCAAGATGCTCCTCCGCCACTCAGGTTTCACTGTTGCCGTCATAATCACCGGACTCAGCCATTGTTCGGAGCTATTGGTAAGGGTCTGTTCATCAGCAGCATTGATAGGGGCACTCGGCACAACCTGTAACACCACAGATGACCGACGGCAACTGGCACTAGACGAAGGTAGGGACACTTCCGCAGGGGAGAGGTACCGGATCATTTCAGTGTCGTCAGCGGTAATCAGCAGGACTCATGCCGGCTCCTGCGCCTCTAACAAAATCGGTTCCTCCTCACCCCAAGCAAACCTTACCCGGTTGTGCTTGGTTTGGTTCCGGTTCCCTGACCGTCTCTGGTTCCTCTGCAGGGACCAGGTCTGGAACTATCTCAGAACGTTCTTCAATCATCGGGGTATTCGGACCCCCAGGAGCATTCTCCGGAGCACTCGGGCCCTCTTGGACCTCCCGACTTGAGGTAGTTGGTTTAGCAGCATCGACCGCCCAGGTATTCGGGTCAGTCGCATCCTTCTCCGAGAAAGCCGTATTCCGAAGCAGCGTCGGCTTCAGAAATCGAGCTCCGCATCTCGCACACTTAGCTCCCCATATTTGGTCGACACCTGGAAAGTCGCACGGGGCAGAGGCATTTAAGGTACCTCTTCCCTTCCACCTTCACTACCAGGAGGCCTCCCGGCAGACGGTAGTGCGCAAAGTCCATTTCACTGACCATAGTAAGGCACGGACACGAGTATTGGTAAGATAGCTCCTCTCTCTTTCCAGGCTCCGAAGAACAGAAGGTGTGGTTGGCCACATCCAACTCCTCCCTTGTCTTCAGCAGTTGTTCGATATTGGCTGTCACAGGGCCCCCTGCCTCTGGTGGAGATTAGAGGAGGGGCACACGGGACAGGGCGTGACTCTGGTTCCTCTCTGAGCCAGTCACATCGCTTGGGTGGGGTCCTAGCTTTCGCGCCAAACCCTTGCAGAGTTTTGCAAGAATAAGGCATGTAACATTCCTGCAAGCCTCCCCACACAGTTCCCAGTCTCGGCGGGAACCACCATTTTAGATGGTGCGACTTATGTGGTGCATTCCCGGGCAAAGGAACCTCCATTTTGAGCAAAGTTCTATTCCCAACCACGCGGGTGTCACGATTCCGGCAGGAATCCGTTCCTCGTAGGTCTCCGCAGCACATGGTTAGCTATCTACCGAGGGTAGGTTATACCCCAGGCAAGCAAAGCTCCCTCCTATACGCTGCAGTCATTCACGGTCCATCACAAATACTCTGTAGTTCCTATCTGGCGATGGCTAGTAGTACTCTGGGTGTTCTTCCTGCAGAGGGGCATAGGTTTATTCTGTTCAGCTCAATGCAGTCACGGCAGGATTCTGCCCAATGCAGTTTCTGGGGCTGTATCCAGCTGCAGAATGGTCCCTTGACCTGCACTATGGGTCAAGGGCTCCAGCAGCAGTCCTTGCTCTTCCCAGATCCTCTATCAGGATCAGGGGAAATGTACACACTTGCTCTCCCCCAAGGGGAAGAGGAACTGGAAAGGCCAGTATTCAGGAAACCTGTGTGTGACTTGCCTCTCTCAAGTGGGGAGAGGCGGCACTTCCCTTATGTACAGCCAGGAGGAGGGCACCAAGTCTGACCCAGGATTGGGTGAACCCAGGCCTGGTTCCACCACCCCCCTCCTGTCACTCAAGGGCACTGCTGGGAGTGGGGAAAACCCATGATAAGTACTGGCAGGCCAGTACTTACTGCCATTGAGGGCAGACTGGTAGCCAAGAACCAGTCCTGGCTATACGGGTTAACTTTAAAAAAAAAAATATATATATATATTTTTTTTTTTTTACAGGCTTGAAGCAAGGGGTCTCTGGGGCTGAACCACGGATACCCCTTGCTTGCAGAGATACCTCCGTAAGGGGTGCCGGTATCCCTGCACGTTGAGAAACTGTGATCCTTAATCTAATGGCGGCGTTTAAATGTCCCAAATCACGTGGGCCAATTCGAAGCCGTGACATCATCCTGTGCGGCTTCCTATAGACCCACGTGTCATGGACTTTTAAATTCCGCCGTGAACGTATTTGAAGACATGGAAGGGTAATAAAATGGTGACAAGGAACAGCATGGAGAGGGAAGGGGATGCTGTGGGGGAGGGGTGGAAGGCGTGGATAAGAACACTTTCTCACACTACCTTATCTACAGTACATCTCTGTTGTTTTTTGTTTTTTCCCCTGCTCTCCCAAGCCCTGTTTTAGCCATAGATTCCTGTGAAAATCAGTATTGCCGACCTGAGGAAGAGAGGATCACTCTCGAAAGCTTGCCTTATGGCATAAATTGTTAGTCTAAATAAAAAAGGTATCACCAAATATTGAAGTACTCATTTATTCTGCACTATCACAACTGGACTAACATGGCTATTTCCGTTTTATTTATATATATATACTGTACATATACATTATATATATCTATATATCTATATCTATATATATATATATATATATAGAGATATATAGATATATATAATGTATATGTACAGTATATATATATAAATAAAACGGAAATAGCCATGTTAGTCCAGTTGAACTTAGAAGTATAGTATAGTGTGTGTGTGAATATATATATATATATATATATATATATATATATATATATTCACACACACACTATACTATACTTCTAAGTTTTCCGTTTGTTTGTATGTCAGAAGCATCGATATCTCACAAACGGCACCACGTAGTACCACAAAACTTTCACTGTACATTCTGCTGCGGATTTGTAGGTCACGCAACTATTTTGAGATTCCAATGTGACTCACCTCCCAAATTATGGACATTCGAATGTCCAGCAAACCTCACTGCAAAAGCAGAGGGGCTGGTGGCGTGGCTACTAAAGGAGGGGGCGGGTTTGTGCCTGCTTCGGTGCTGTGTGTCTGATGTGCTGTGTGTCTGATGTGAGATGTGCAGGGTGGGGAAGAAAATGGAGTGAGTGGGGGGGAGAGAAAATGGAATGAGTGGGGGGGGAGAAAATGGAGTGAGTGAGGGGGGAAGAAAATGGAGTGAGTGGGGGGAGGAGAAAATGGAGTAAGTGGGGGGGGGGAAAACAGAGTAAGTGGGAGGGAGAAAACAGAGTGAGTGGTGGGGGAGAAAACAGAGTGTGTGGGGGGAGAAAATTGAGTGAGTGGGGGAGAAAATGGAGTGAGTGGGAGAAAACGGAGTGGGGGAGGAGAAACAGAGTGAGTGGGGGGAGGAGAAACAGAGTGAGTGGGGGGAGGAGAAAACAGAGTGAGTGGGGGGAGAAAACAGAGTGAGTGGGGGGGAATTGAGTGGGGGGAAGAAAACAGAGTGAGTGGGGAGGGGAGAAAACAGAGAGTGGGGGAGAGAAAACAGAGAGAGTGGGGTAGAGAAAACAGAGTGAGTGGGGGAGAGAAAACAGAGTGAGGAGGGGAAACAGTGAGTGGGGGAGAAAACAGAGTGAGTGGGGGGGAGAAAACTGAGTGGGGGATAAAACTGAGTGAGTGGGGGGGAGAAAACAGAGTGAGTGAGAGAGGGGGAGAAAATGGAGTGAGTGAGGGAGGGGGGAGAAAACGGAGTGAGTGAGGGAGGGGGGAGAAAACAGAGTGAGTGAGGGGGAGAAAACAGAGTGAGGGGGGAACGGAGTGAGGGGGGACACAGAGTGGGAGGGGACATGGAGTGGGAGTGGGGAGAAAGGAGAGAAGGGATAAAGAGAGAGAGGGTAAGGGAGAGAAAGGAGAGAGGGGAAGGGAGAGAGAGAGGTGGAAGGGAGAGAGAGAGGTGGAAGGGAGAGAGAGAGGGGGGGAGTTGGGCAGGAGAGAGCAACGGGGGGGAGAGAGAGAGCAATGGGGAGAGAGAGAGAGCAATGGGGGATGAGAGGGAGTAAGGGGGGGAGAGAGCAAGCAAAGGGGGGAGAGAGGGGAGGGAACGTTGTAGAGGGAAAACGGAGACACAGAGAGACACACACACAGAGACAGACACAGACACACAGACACACACACACACACAGACAGCCCCTATACAGCCAATGACATTCCCCCCGCTCCTGCTCTAAATAAATTGCAGGACAGCCGATCGCTCATGCTTGGAGAGCTGGTGACGTCACCGCTCTCAAGCATGAGCGAGCTCAGCGGCAGCGGGGGGGTAGGGAGGGCGGGGAGATGAGCCGGAAGTGGGGGGGAGGGGGAGGCGGGGAAATGTACTAACAGGAGGGAGGGGGGAGGGGATGTGGCAGCAGCGGGAGAAGATGTACCAGCGGCTTTGGGGAGATACATTTCCCGGGGGAAGCCGGGTACAAAAGCTAGTATGTATATATATATATATATATATATATATATATATATATATATATATATATATATATTAAAGTTAACTTGTATTTCTGCTTTAAGAGTTAAATGCCTCCTTCCATTAGCTACTTCTTCCACTTCTCTGGATTCTCACCAAGACTCAGATCCACAAAAGGATGCTAAGCTTTGGCACGCATCGGCTCCCATTCATATGCATGGGAGCAAAGGCGTGCTAAAGCTTTACCACCCTTTTGTGAATCTGGCCAGGGTGCATGGAAATAAAAACCACTGAATACAAAATAAAAGAAATAACATATTTATTGGTTTCAAAAGCATTATGAAAACGTGCTTGCACACAACTTAACTTTTTTTTTTTTTAACTTTCCCAAAGTTTTGCAGGAAAAATGCCAGAACAACATCTATTGGTGTTTATTTTAATGCATAGTGGACTATCCCCTGCATGGTACAGACCATTTTTTTCTGTTGCTAAACCTTTCACAAGAAAGCCCTGAATACAAGTAAAGAATATCCGTATGGCATCATTTCTGGGGGGGGACACACACAAAATTGTACTTATATATTTTCATCCCATGATCGGACGGGAAAACCTGTCGCGAAACAAGACTGATTGTAACATTTCTCCTTTTCAATGGCTCGTAACAAAGGCTTTTTGTGTATTCTTCTGGGGAGTAACAATGCTGAAAGCGACTCGCTTGCTAAATGATTAACCTTTTCTACTTGTTATTGTTTGCTTTTTTTCTTTCTCTGTTCAATTATCTGTAGCTTCTGTCATGATAAACAGTAAGCTGGCGCGTATTAAAGGACACGGTTGCAGTTTCCGTAAGGCTATAATTCATTTTGAATTGTTCAAAGTCAGGTGGTTCTTTCATTCTGGTGAGTCACTAAAAGTGCATTCTTGACTAGGAAACAAACTGAGCAATTGTTGCTACAAATGTGTCTGAAAGTCACTATTCCTTTCACGTGGTAACTGTATCAACAGCAAGAAATTAGATTGCAAGTTCATTCGGGCTAGCCTAGGGGGTGGCCAACTCCAGTCCAACAGGACAGGTTTTCTGGATATCCCTGCGTCAGCACAGGTGGCTCAATCAGTCCCTGCTTCAGCACAGGTGGCTCAACCAGAGGCTCAGTCTTTGACTGATCCACTAATTGAGCCACCTTGTGCTGAAGCAGGGATATCCTAAGACCTGGCCTGTCCTTAATGACTGGAATTGGCTACCCATGGGCTAGACTGTTCCTGTTTACAAAGTGAGGAATGACAGCAGATGTACGCAAAGTCACAGAAGCTTACCTTTATTGAAATTAAGGGTGGGCACATTCGGTAGTGTTTTGGTTTTAAACATTATTCAGGTTTTGGTTCAGCTGGAACTTGGTTGTTTTTGTTTATTTATTTTTAAATGATGGGGAAAGGAGGATGCGGGAAAAAGTGTTTTTTTCATTTTCGCCAAATTTCCAAAACTTTGCACTTTTTTAGATAAGTTTGCAGGTTTTTTTTTTTTTTTTTGGGGTGAAAAGAAAAACACAGATAATCCCCCCACAACAACAACAAAAAGAGTTGCATCCGAGGATGAGCCCATCTCAGGGGTTTGACTCAAATGCTGCTCCGTTTCGAAAATGCATTCCGAACTTGGAATTTTGAAGGTCATGAAGTTCAAATTCAAACCTGGCCTTCCATTACTGATATATATATATTTCCCCTTGAAAATAAAAAACTATGAAATGATTTCACAATGATGTCATTAGCATTCCAACTTTACTTTTTCTACCACAGGGACTCATTACAAAGGTTTAATTTGATTTTTTTTTTATCACCATTTTCCCCCCACAATATCCAGCACATTTGTCCCTATTCCAGTGCATTCACCTATTGTGCATCTAGTATTCACAGGAACGCATTACCGGGAAGCCGTTGTTAATGAGTTCATCAAGTATTATTTATACTGCTATTTCCCCCCAAATAGTACTTCAAATTCACAAGAATGGACATGATAAGCATGGCAAATGCCAAACAATAAATTTGCCTCGTGAGCAAAATAAAGGGGTTACAATCTTATTCAGCACATTAAAGTATTTCTCAGGACAAACAGGCATTTATTTACATGCCTGCCTGTGTAATCTCTTGAATTTAAAAAAAGATTGTGTACTTATACTTCACATATTTGGGCTTTTACATATGTTGCAAGACCATATTTATGGATAGGGCCCTGAGTCATCGTAGTAACTAATACTCCATACCTGGCTCCTGTTGTGTGAAACCGTTGACATTTGTCTCAAATGACTGCCTACAATCATGCTTCTGTGTGAAGGTTTTCCCAGCTCAGCTGGGCTTTCTGCTTTCTTGCCTGGTCTCCAAGATAGTGCTGGATCGTTCCAACTACTTTTGTGAATATGCTCTTTGAGGTGCTTTCTTCTGAAGTTGTCATTACGTGGCTCAAATGACAAGTACATTAAATGTGTTCAGAATGACTGCGGAGGTTATCCACCCTTCCACCCATATGCAACCTGAAAGTACAAGCAAGTGTGTATCAGTTGCAGACTCCTAATGTGTTGGGCTGTATTGAATGTCAAATCCTTGTATTTAACATTCGTGTTTGCCAAGATTTTGGATCGGACATCAATTAATGAGTTTAAAGGGGGAAAAAATGAATACAAAAAAAGAGAGAAAAGTCTTTAGTTCACGTGTATTTGGTTACAGCATGCAAGTCTTCAGCTGCGTATAAAAAGGTTACTCTTAATGATTAGTTATGTTATAATGGATTTTAAAAAATAAGTTATTTTGAAGGAACGGAGGGTGAACCATGTAAACCACGAGGCTATGAGAAAACAAACAAGTTTGGCTTAACTTGAAATCTTTAAAAACAAATAGCTTTCCTATTCTCTATGTTTACACTAATCATGTAATGAAGCAACATATAAGTGCTTCTTTACTGCAGTACTAGTGACTGCATGGAACAAACCCTTAAGGCCCTATTCTTTAAGCCTCAATAACTCGCTTATCGAGGCCTTTTCGGCCAAAATGCCTACTGCTATTCAGAAAGCCTCGCTAAGTGGGCGATAAAGGCATGAAATCGCCAATTTTTGCTGCCGTCCAAAACACATTGCCAGGTGATTACAGATAAAGATAGAAGGAGAAAGAAGATGGAAGAAAGAGAAGATTTTGGTACCTGATGCTGTTCTTCAAGGTGGATGGAGATGGATTGCGGGTCCAGAGCTTCCTGATACTCCGGGATTCAGAGGGTGCAGACTTCTAAAGATGAGATCAATATTGAATGTATGTAAATGTCTTTTTTCAGGGTTTTTTATTGTATTTATTTATTTTTATGTTTTTCATTGACTGCTAATGTATTAATCTGTGCAGCTTTAGGGTACAGATAAATACAGTGACAGGCAATGCATTTTTTGCAAATGCTTGTTTAGTATTGATTGTTTTTTTTTAATATTTCTGTTTATTGTTTGGATTAAATTGTTTGGAATTTGGATGGCTTGTTTTTAGTACATTTGTGGATTGGCTAGCAGTTTTATTTCTTGATTTGTTTTGTTGGCTAGGTGTTTCTTTAATTGTATTCTATTATTTTGGTGCAATATAATTTTTATTCTTTAGTGTTTTTGGTGTTAGAATAATTTTATTGATGTGTTGTTGAGGCTTTTTAGTTCTATTATTGTTGTACTGTTTGGGCGTTTGTTTATTTCTTTAATTGTTGTGTATTGTTGTGCTTGATTGTTTTAATAGGTTGGCCATTGACTGCTATAGTGGCTTAAAAATGCCTATATTATATGGGTATGATGTACCACTGTGTCAATCAAAGGGTAGAGGTTGAGTAAAGTGGCCCTTGGGTGGGTGGTTAAGCCTCCAGGTATTTTTTTGTGTACTCTTGCTGGCAACGGAGGACATGGACCTGGAGTATGCTGACGAGGACGCCCTCCATGATGGCAGGGGTAAGGAGGAAGTTTTATTTACTTTATTTATGCTGGCTGGCTAATGTTTGATTTTAGAATGGGCAAATGCACTATTATCCATACCTGGATAATAGTAATTTTGGCCACTACTGTACTGTATGTGTTGGGGGAGGGGGGTTGTTGGGGGTAGAGGAGGAGGGTAGTAAGGTTGTTGTGTTTATTTTTGTTTCTTGTGGGTAGAGGGATTGGGTGAAGGGGGTAGTTGCAACAAGGGTGGGTCTTTAGGCCTAACGGGGGGTAGCGGGTCTGGTTAACCCATTCATTACCATAGCGGTTCCCACCACTATCGTCCTGCAACCTTCCAGGCAGGCCTAACCACCCACCCTGGGGCTACTACCCCTTCATCCACCCCCTCTGCCCCCAATAAACAGGTTATTGCCTTAGCAGCTAGCCGCTAAGTTAATGAAGCTGTTAAAATAAATAAAATATTAATACTAATGTATGTGAGCAGAGGGTCTCCAGAGCAGAACCGCGTTGATTTCAGGTCCGGGGACCATCTTATTCCCAAAATATAGGTCCCGTTATGGGGTGCCAGTATCTCCTATGCATTTAAATCCCACGGTCACGTGACGCGAGACATTTAAATGCATTGTAATCTGTGGTCTGGATGGCAGCGCCGGAAATAGGGCCCCTCGCAGCACCCATTGTAATCTGTGGTCTGGATTTTCCATCCACCAGTCTGAGTTAATGTGAAGCTGTGGAATGGATCCTTTTTTAACTATTCCTGCACTTTCTGACCTAAAACGGGGCAGAAAGCTGCCTAACATCTTTGGACTATGTCACAATATACATATATATATATATATACATATATATATATATAAATCAGTCTTACCTGCAAGAGGGGGGGGGGTGAGCGGTGTGCCGGTGCCTGCGGGTGGTGGCAGCAGTGCTGGGGGGGCAATGCTGTGGGGGACCGATGCTGGCGGGAGGCCGGTACGGGGGTGTCCGGCGGCTGCGTGAGGGTGTCCGGCGGCTGCATGGTGGTGTGTGGTGTCCGGCGGCTGCGGGGGGTGTCCGGCGGCTGCATGGTGGTGTGTGGTGTCCGGCGGCTGCGGGGGGTGTCTGGCGCCTGCGGGGGGTGTCCGGCGGCTGCGGGGGGGGCCCGGCGGCTGGTCACAGTGGTTGCCGCCGGCCCCACTGCAGGCACGCTACGTGTGTGCTGCGGGTTGGGGTCGATGTTGGCCCGATGCTACGAGGGGGGATGTCGGGACAGCCCGGTGGGGAGGGGGGGTAGCGTGACTGCGGTGGCGAGGGGGGGTAGCGTGACGGCGGCGGGGGAAGGAGGGGGTGGCAGTGCTGCGAGGGGCCCTATTTCCGGCGCTGCCAACAGTGAGTAATTAACTGGCGCCCGGCCGCGCAGGGGGCCCGGGCGGCCGGGTCCCCCTGACTCACGGGGCCCGGGACCCCAGTGCCCTTTGTCCCCTGCTGTTGGCGGCCCTGCATAGGAGATACCGGCACCCATAACGGGGCCTGTATCACGGGAAGCAGGGGGTCCCCGGACCTAAAATCAATGCAGTTTTGCTCAGGAGACCCCCTGCTCACGTACACTACTGTAGTATAAAAAAAAATATTAGAACCCTGCGATCACTGTGAGATATGCGCAGGGAGAGGCTGCTCTCTCAGTGCAGATCTCTATGTAGCTGGGCCAGATCGCTGCAGATCGCTGGGTGAGCCCTTTAGAGAGAGGCGAATACCACGTCGCTGGCTCCTCGCCAGTTTTGGGCCTTTTACTATCGCAGGTATTCCAGGCTTTGTGAATACCGTGATAGCAACACTCAAAAAACTAGTGGCATAACCGGCCCAGCGATTTTTTTTTATGAAGGCTACTAGAATAGGCCCCTTAGCAGAGGTAGTGCAGACTAATCATTCAAATGTTTGTAAAAAATCTGGAATGCTTTTTTGAGGGAGACTTAGAATTAGAAGAACATTGCCCACAAATAAAAAGAGTTATATTGTTAGCCATGTTAATACGTCCAATGTTTGGGTTGTGCTGAATCTTAGTTGCTAGCAAGAGATGCAAAAACCTTAGCAAATAGAAGAGGAGACAAAGGGAACACTTGCTTTGTTCCCCTCCTAACAACAAAATATTACGAATGTTTTTCTATAGTCCTAATCCTGGATATATAATCCTACTATAAAACTGTACCGGTTTCCAAAATCTTATTTCATTAGCTCCACAGCACAGAAGAACATTGACCTGGCACTGTATCTTGAACTGTACCTTGGTCATCTTCTTCACAGGTCAATGACTTGACAGCTACTATAGATTTAATAATTTAAACTGTATGCCTCTGAGGCAGGGATTGCCTTCTTCCATGATCTGCTTGTGAGACTAGGGCTTTGATTATACAGTAGTATGTCTACCCTATTTTGCATTGTTCTGATTATGTGAAGTGTGGTACACGAGAACAAGACATTAATAGTGTTTAGAGTCTACTTACATGAACTTACTTACAATTGCAGTTCCACATTGACATAAATAATCTTTACTTTTCCTTACTTTTATTTACTTCACTGCCACATCCCTATACAGTTTAAAAAATATTTTTTTTGCTGGGCCTTTTAAATATGACCAAGATTTTTCGAAAAGATGCATTCAAAGGCAGCCCAAATCCCTGCACTTTTGGAGTTACATGTACCGCAGCATTTTTACATCATTTATTGTATAGCCTATGTCATTGGTTGTGCTTTTGAATATCTTATATTCTCCCTTACCTACATTGTCTGCAATAATCATTTACACTAAAAAAATATCTTTGTGGACCTACAGTAGCTATCAGCAAGTAAATAACAAAAGAAAACACAAATGTGCTAATCATGTCCATGCCATTATACATTTAATGTATATATAGCAATGAGAAAGAATGTCATTTTCTACATTTAAAAATATAATCTTTGCCATTGGCGAGGGTATGCGCCCCGCTCCCACCCAAATTAATGACCGTTTTATGACACACCTCGCCTGTGCTGACTCGTTTTGTGAATATCGCCCAGCCCATGACACCTACGCTGTAAATGAATAGGTGGGAGAGGGTTGCTTAAACAATCAAAACATAATTGCTCAACTGATTTACACTGTGTTGGGGCGAGGGGGGGATGAGGCTGAGCAGTTCTCTCTCACACAGCCTCTTTGGAGGTAAGAAGTACAGTTAATATAGCCTATAATTAAAATGAACTTTCATAACGTACACATAATGTAGTGGAATAAACACCTACTTTTTCAGGGAGGCCTGCAACTCATTGGAAAGTTGTATGTTTATTACATTAAATAAAGCTTACCTTTATGGCGGACCAAAGTCTTCCTTGTCTCTCCCAACCCCCCCTCCCCCCTCCCCACAGGAATTCAAGAAATTGGGCCAAAAATGGTACTCCACACAGTTGTGCAAATGTCTTCAAATGGGTTTCACAAATTTTATTTGCCAAAAAAAAAAAACCCTGTAAATTTCATTTGTTTCGCAAACTTTTCCGATAATTATGTACGTCTCTATGGCTCAGACTTTGACTAGTTACTATCTGTACTTCCAAGTTCCAGTGAAATAATTCTTTTACTGCGTAATGCTCGAATTTCAAGAAAGAAAACCAGACAATATAAATACCAATTAATTATTGTATGCGAGTCCATGAAATTAGATATTTTCTTCACTATATGTCACTATATCACTATAGATATATATTTTTCATATATATTATATTTGTCATTGTTTGTGCTCCAACAACCCCGTCGTTTTCTAGCATTATTTGACTGAGAGGCACAATCCTTAGAGGTTGGAGCTGCATGTGTTTTCACAAAGGTCACTAAAAGTCACTATTGTTGTTATGTTAGTTCATTCTGGTCACTAACACGTCAAAATATCACTGTCCCCTTTCCACATGGAGAGCACTTCTTTACTTCTTTTTAGAGGAAGGAGACCCAGAAAGATTATCACCTTCTTCTCAAATTATATATCGACCCCTTCTATAATTGTGGCTGCTGCCCCTTACAGTTCTCTAACCACTTTACAGACTGCAATAGAGAAATCTCTGTTGTGGAATGGGTTTTACTTTGGATTGTTGCTGTAGGTACTGCTCAATATCAGAGGAGGTAGGGGCCAAAGTCTTCAGATGCAAAAGCTGGTTGTGAAAACAGCACCAGTAAGATATGTGGGAACTCTCCCTAATTCGCTTCTTCTGAGCTTCCATCGAACTCGAAAGAGTTTGAAAACTTGCAAAAAGTTTGATAGAACTTTTTAACCCCAATAAGGGGAGACAGGAGCTGCTCAGTGAGTAAAGACATTGACTCTAAACAATGCACTGAGCTTGACTCTGGGGAACCTGGTTCAGTTCCCGGTGTTGGCTCCTTGTGACCTTGGGAAAGTCACTTTATCTCCCTGTGCCTCAGGCACCAAAATCATAGATTATAAATCAAGGTACAGGGATTCTCTTTTCAGGCAGTGCCAAGGCTTTGAGACTTATTTGAGTTGATCACATCTGATACTGATCTCCTTGGCACAGGAGTTAACATCCCCTCAGACCTAGTAGATGTGATTAAAGCCAAGAGAAAACTACTTGTGTTATTTGGTCTCATTCCAATACTGCGTCAAGCAAATGCTCTAATAATCACTCCCCAAAATATTCTTGGCCACAGCACACCGTTCACACAAATGCAGGGAAACAACATGTCGAGCCCATGGGCTACAGGGAAAGGGTTAATAACTGCAGTGACGACACCCCGCTTCGCGTTAAAGGTTGCATTTTTGAAAAGAATGGGTTGATCAGTGATTGACCATTTAAGAGAGCATGAGGTACAAGTTCCCATCCTGACTGCCTTTGGTTACATTGGGGAAATGATATGTTTTATGTATGTTATGTATGCACATTATTATTTGTTGTCACAGCTGGTTGGGTGGGAGTTTGACCTGGTTTCGGACCCCAGTTGGGGCATGGGAAGGTCGTAGCAATGCCGATAGCCTTGTGGCGGGGCTTGTGCTGAACATTAGCTGTTGCAGTGTTACGTGCCCAATGTCTCCAGTGGTCAGTGGCTGGCATGATGTGAATATTTAAACTGTACATTTAAGATGTTTTGTTATGTAAATACTAGCTGGTAAGTTGTATGGTGTATCATTTTACGGCTATGTTGACATCCAAATCAGTGTCAGTGTTTTATTGGGATTTGGGTGGAACATCTTGGTATGCAGTGAGTATGGAGGGATGTGAAAGTCATTCATCTGATGTTATTGGCATCAATCTCTAACACATATGCACATTTCATTCCCCAATTTCTACATGTTCCAAAATATTGTAACATTGTTTAGCCCTTTTGTTTTTCATGCTAATCTGATTCTTCACAGCAAAGTGTTTTTTTAAGCAGTTTTCGAGTTTATAGTTATAATGATGCAATTGTTTTTGCATGTGGAAGTTCTAAGTATGTCTATAGAGACCACATTTCTAAGAAAGACTAAGGGGTCTATGCACTAAGCTCAATAGGTTTGCGTTCTGATGTTCCAAAAAAGCAAGTCCGTTAAAAAGTGAGGCCGGGGACGAGATTCACTAAGGCCTTGAGCCCATTTTTAACGTATGTGCTCAAAATAGCCACAGCATACGGGTTGCTTTTTCCCCCCTGCTAGCGTTCTTAACCTTCACATACTCTAGCTGATAGAAAAAAGCCGCTTGTAACATTTGCATGGAGATTCTGTATATCCATGCAAGGCTGTTACAGCCGATCGTACACTAAATAAATACATTTTAATAATAGTGTACATGAGCAGGGGGTCTCCTGAGCTGAACTGCATTGGTTTCAGGTCCGACGACCCCCTACTTCAGGAGATACAGGCCCCGTTATGGGGTGCCAGTATCCCCTGCACTTTAAAGCTCCCGCGTCACGTGACCGGGATATTTACATTCTGCAGGGGATACCAGCACCCCAAACCGGGGCCTGTATCTCCTGAAGTAGGGGGTCCCCGAGGCGGAAACCACCCACAGGCCTCCAGACCCTGTTTAAAACATGGTGCTGGGCTACTGTAGGTCTGTGAGGCGACCTGTCAGGCCCACCGGGGACTCCCGTGGGCCTGGGGTATTAACCCTCTATGTAAAATAATAAATCATGTATTTATGGGGGGGCACAGGGGGTGGGTTATGTATTGAATAAATATAATGATGTTTATTGTGCGGCTGTGTATTGTTTTTCTTGTGGGTACTGGGGGTGGGGGAAGGGGGTATTGGCCCCAAGGGTATGTGGGTAGCCTCCCATCTGGGTTAGTGGGTTAGTGGGTGAGGGTGGTTAGGCTTCACGGAATGGGTAATGGGGGAGGGTATTTAGGCCTCCCGCCTGGGTTAGTGGGTGAGGGTGGGTTAACCCCTTAATGACGGTAGCGGTTAATGACTATTAGGGGTTAGGGGCTATTTTTATTCTTGTGTACAGTATGTTTTGCAGCACCGGAGGGACATGGAGATGAGGATGAAGACGCCTTCATCGTGGGTGCCTGGAAAAGGTAAGTGTAATATGTACTTACTATATTTATTGAAAGTTATATGTATTTAAAATGGGCAAATGCATTATTATCCATATGTGGATAATAGTAATTTTGCCCATTACTGTATTGTATGTGTTAGGGGGTGTATTTAGTTATAAATATTGTTTATTATTTTTGGAGGCGCAACATTGGTACCGCAGGCCAGTGGGTACCCCGGGACTCCCAGGGGACCCCGGGATGGCCGCGGGTACCCCCGGACTCCCACCAGGACCCCCGTTTGGTGAGCCGGGGACACTTGTGCGACCCCCGGCCTCCCTCTGGGACACCCGCGTGGTCAGCCGGGGACACCCGCCGGCCTGTTGAATGGGTTTTGCGCATGCAAAAATGTAAAGCAAGAAATTTTTCTAAGTCCAGCTTTTTTTGCGGCTACCTTGAGTTTTCTTGAACGCAACTTTCGTGTACGCTAAGGTTGCGTTGCTTAATGCATCCCGCTTAAGGGCAGAATTTCACGCAAACAGGGTAACGAACGAGCAAAGTTGGACTTTTGGGAATTCCCCAAAAAAGTCACTTTTAGAACGCAAAGTGCCTCTTTGCGTGGCTTAGTGCATCGTGTTCAGTGCAACATCACGTTCTAAGAGCACTTTGCGTCCTAAAAGCGACTTAACGGAGCTTAGTTCATGACCCACTAAGTCCTTAACTAGAACTTATTTTAACCCTGTGGGTGCCTATAGACCTAGCTACTACCACGTGATGGAGTGGTCATGTGATCGCGTGTGCTGCCCCTACAGTACTCAAAGGGTTAATGTAAGGTGGGGGTGGTGTCCATATCATAAAAAGGATATTAACAGAATTGTGACAACATACACAAGTTTGTAGCTCTACAACATAGAGAAGTATATGAGAGAGGCATGGATTGTAAAGGCATATGCTTATCTGCCTATAATAACTACCCTGTCATTGGCCTCATAACTTGGTAAAACCCTAAGCGGAAAAGGGAGTGGTGGGCGGAGGTTAAATAAATAGATATGTTGGATCCAAACAAACAGAGAAATGTATGTGGGAAACTGCAGGAAGACGGCAAAACGGAATATGGTCATATTAAAAAAGCTTTGTGAGTGACCGCACCTGCATCCCTGACCATGCACAAAATACACAGGAAGGCAAACAGCAGACACACTTTTATAAACCTACATCCACTCCAAATATTAAGTGTGACAAGCAAATATCTCACATTTCATGCAGATGAGTTTATGCTAAGTTAGATTTGCCAGAGATTTTTGAGCAAACGCACAAAGTGTTAAATCTATACAAAAACAACAAAAAATACCCCGTATGAGCACATGCGCACGTCTCAGACAAAGCTGCCTTTCTCCATTATCGCTTAGGCTAAGTCCCCAATGGCCGTGGCTGCGCGTGCTATGGGGTTCACGGCGCAAACAAGATACGGCCCTCTAGTGGGGCCGCGGCCAGTAGCTACCTGCACGCGCCTGTAGAAAACGCGATGCGCGACTGTGTTTTGTAAAGTCAGGGGTTTTTGTCTTTTCTTGTGGCGACGGCGTCACGTGGTTTCCTGTAAAGTAATGATAGCGTAGGTGTTTAAAAGCCAATCACAGTGAGTTACATTTCACACCAATGGAAGAGGATGTTACGTCATGGCCGCGCTCCCTCGTCGTGCGTCTCGCCGCAGAAAGTCAGTGAGTGGTGAGTCCACTGATCGCAACATTTACGTGTGCACGCACCACCGGGACAGTAGCCGTAGCCTACAGTGCTTCCACTTCAGTCAGGGATTCTGGGTAATGACATGCAAATGAGCACCCAGTGTGACACTTTATGCTTCATATCCATTTTACAATGGAGGCCAATAAGCGCATGCCTGCCGCATTACACCGCTTTCCAGCACAGCCAGGGTTAAAAAGCTGCTGAGCGTGATCAATCAGCAAAGATCCTGCTTCCCAGGGTCCACTAAATGGCTGCCTTTCAGTTTCAATCGATCCTCCAGTCAGTGTAGCGTCATTCAGTCATTAAAAATGGCATTGCGTTGAGTTTAAAAAAAAAATGTACTAAGTACAGTATTATCTAATACTACAGAACTGATTTGTTTTAAAAAAAAAAAAAACACGTAGGATATTGCATGGGTTGCCCCTTTAAGAAGTGCATTGACAGTAAACCTACTCACAGACAGCTGTTTCAACCTTTTGCATGTCATCAGTGTGACTTTGATACATACCATTATATTAATGCACTCCTCCAGTAACCTAAATAAGAATCGCAAACGAAAGCCCACGGGCCAGAGTAGGTGGAACATGGTTTAATATATTAACACCTACAGTAGATTGGATAAGTGACTTAACACATGTAAAGTGCACTTAACAAGCGATTTTGCATGTGTAGCTTTTCAAAAAGCCGTGATAGCGTGTGAAAATTGCCTGTAAAAGGCTTTTTTACCGGCGTTATCACTCTTGCAAAAATAAACCGAGCAGTAGGTAAAAAAAAGCTGAAACTCTCATATTTTTTTTGCCAGTAACTGCTATTAAAGTAGCTCCGAGATGCGTCTCAAAAACGCCTTTTTTTGCGTCACCTAAAGGGTGGGGAGATAGGATTAGCGACTTGCATCAGACAGAGTGTAATTTATTTTTACTTCATAGGATTGAAGCCGGGGGTCTCCGGAGCTGACCCGGATTCATTTCAGCTTCGGAGACCCCCTGCTTCAATCCTACGTAATAAAAACAAAATAAGAGTCTAGCTTGATCACCTTAGTGGCTAACCGCTACGGCAATAAAGGGGTTAAACAGCAGTACCCGGTTTGTTGGTCATAGAGGGGGGTGGGTGATGGTTGTATTTGCCCCAGGTTGGGTGGTTAGGCCTCCCGGGAGGGCTGTGGGAAAGGTTAACCCCTTCATTAGCTTAGCGGTTATTACCGCTGAGATAATGAAGGGGTTAACCCCTCCCGCTACCAACCCGGGAGGCCTAACCACCCACCTTGGTGCAACTACAACCATCACCCACTCCCTCTGCCGCCAACAACCCCCTCAACCCCCCATCCACCACCATACATGAATGGGCAAAAGCAAACCAACATTTACATTAAAACACTACAGTAGCTACAGGCCAGTAACCCCTTAATTACCTTAGCGGGTAGTAACCGCTATGGTAATTAAGGGGTTAACCCCCCCTCCCACTAATTAAATAAAATACACATAACAATCCAATAAAAACAAACACTAGTCAATAAATCCAGTGATTGTCACTGTGACTGTGGTTACCTACTGTATGCCCTCAACTGGTGCACAGATATCCACATTGGCAATCAATGGGCACTTTATAGTCAATTAATATGAAGGTTCATCCCTCTCATCCAACTCAACTCTTGACTCGCGAAGCAATGATCCTCGACTTGAAGTACAGCTTGATGCGCAGAAGTCCACGATCCTCCGTTGCTTGAATAGGAGTCACCAGTGAGTAGATCTTCTTCTTCTCTTCTCTCTTTTCTTCTTTACTTTCAGGCCCCAGTATGGGGTGCTGGTATCTCCTGCAAGTTTAAATGTCATGTGGACCGTGACTCGGGGACATTTAAAACTTGCAGGAGATACCGGCGCCCAATATGGATGCCTGTACCTGGGGAAGCAGGGGGTCCCTGGACTTGAAAGTAATGCTGTTCAGGTCCTTATATCGTATGTTATTAAAACTGAAACAAATGCAGCGTGATCACCTGTAAGAGCTGCGCAGGGAGACGCGTCTCTCTCCTCTCTCTGCGCCACTCTTCCAGACTAATGGAGGGAAAACGCATGTTACGGGCATTTCGCTTGTAGAGCAACTACTAACTCGTGCGGTATGTCATTTGTTGTCAACAAACGGTGTATAAAATACTAAATACCGTTTTTTCTAAAACGTCATACTGTGAGCTAGTAACATGCCAACACGTTCTATTTTGCAATGATGAAATTGAAGCTACTAGAATAGACCCTTTAGTGTCAATTTTCCATTGCTTGCCAGATAATAATAATGGTTTGTTCTTGTATAGCACAGCTAGCTTTTATGTAGCGCTTTACAGAGATATTTTTGCAGGCACAGGTCGCTGCCCCGTGGAGCTTATGTAGCCCTTTTTCTGAACCCTCCCAAATGAACTACTGGTCGCTGTACAACACCTGCGGCTCCAGGAGATATGAGCCTCCGCTAGCTGGGAGCCTGGGGTAATACTCATACACTTACTTAGCGCAGCGCCTCCACTTACCCAGGATCCCCGTGATGTGAGATTCCCCTGGGCAAGAAATTCATACACACACATGTGATGCAACCAACTTTATGTAATATGATAATGCATGGCAACCTTATCACTCTAACATGCAACTTAGCAATAACACATATCCTATACTTATACTCTAACGGTATAAGCTTAGTGGCTGCCCACTCATCAGGAGCAACATCTCCGTCCCCTCACCGCGTGCCCCACACACCGTGTCCATGTATGATACTATATGGTATAGGCTCAGTCTTGTAACCACTCGCTCAGTGTTCCTACAAAGAGTTTTAGCCTAAGGCGGGATCAACGCCTGATGACCGGTGTTGGTGCACTTGATGATATAGTACCTGCCGAGCACTCCAGTGCTCGGATCTGCAACTACTTCATAAAGGATCCGTCGAGTTCCGGCCCGACATCCAGGATCCACCGTCCGGGGAGACCCCACCAAGATGGCCTCTGCAGCCGCAACGAAGAGCAGCGCCCAACCTTCTGCACGGGTGCGCAGCGTCAATGGAGTCCCTATCTGACTCCGTGAACTAACGTGACACTCGCTGTACTATAGGCCGTCCCTACAGCACAGCGACCTTGGATGGCTTTAGGGGAAACTCCTAGGGCCTGCAGGGTAGCCTGTCCTATGCAGGTGGATCCCTGACCCCCTGCACCCACACTACCTTTTCTCTTCACCACCCGGGTCCCCTCTGACTACTTCTCCCTAACCTCTGCAGCAAACACACTGCACACACACTCAACCTGCAGCAACCCACTGCACTCACTCTGAACCTGCAGCAACCGCACTATACACACACTGTGCCTTCTTGTCAGCGCTCACAGCACTGCCAGCTGTGCCACTGACAAGACTACACACACACACACTGCTAAGGGCTGGGTCCCTAACCTAGGGGCCGTCCCTCAGTACTACCCACTACCCTGGTGGGGATTGGGGCCTGCCTGGGACTTGGGGATCCTTACCTGGTGCAGGAGCCACTTGCTCCTTACACCCTTCCTTCCCCTTCCTGCTCCCAGCTCCAACTGCCAAACGTGGTCCCCGCAACATTGTAGCCTTCCTCCACAGGAGAAGCTGCAAAACCCTATTTGCTGGCTGGCTGCACGTGATGTGGGTGAAAGGGCAATCCCCAGAGGCTGCTGGGAATTGTACTCCACTCAGGACCTCTTTAGCATTGGGACCGCGTGCGCTACCCTTACTGCGCCTGCGCGATCCTGTAGTGGCTACCGCGGTGGTTCTACGCATGTGCGACCTCACGCCAACCTTAACATTGCTGCCGGCACTCCTGGCACTGTACAGCGCATGCGTGACTACACTGCGCAACCGCGAGCAGACACAATGGCGGCCTCCGCTAGCCGGGTGCGCCGCAGAGCCTCGGAGCGCTCCCTGCTCTGGCCCCCACCTTCGCGTTGTGCCGGCGGGTCTGTCGCTGCCTCCGGCGGCACCCGCGACCGCTCGGCACACACGGAGGGGTTCTCTGGGGGCAAAATAAGACCGGGGCTACATTTACAATCTATGTTTTTTGGTGCCTGAGGCACAGGGAGATAAAGGGACTTGACCAAGATCACAAGGAGCTGACACCAGGAATTCTCCCTGTGATTACGTCTTCTGAAAGAAATGCACTGCGTGCAGCTCTGGCATACAGTACAAGGGGTAAAAGTGCCTATTCCAAACACTTGATCTTTAACAATAAGACTTCCTAGAGAACCGGATCTCTTTTAAATCTGTGTGTTTGTTTTTGACTGATCCAAAACATTGAGGAAATGTACTTTACACTTAACTCAATCACGGTATATTTTAGACGTTGATATAGAGATATAGAGATATATATCTTATCATTTGATGGGGAAATGTCAATCCCAGCATACTGTATGCATCAAGATAAGCAGAATTTCAATCAAATTAAGTAGCCCGATTAGCAAAAAGGGGTTAAAAAGGACCTACAACTTTATTAATTCCCAAATCACACTAACACTTATCAAGTTGATGTAAAACACACACACACTTACTATTGACACAGTTAACATACAGAAGCAATGATAAACCGACTTTATATGACAGGCTCCATTTACAGGCGATATGTACTATTATGCCAGCAGCAAAAGGAAGAAAAAAAAAAAAACCTGACAGGTAGACCTCACCCACGCAACACTGCAACTAAATATACAAATACAATGTTTCTAAATCAGAAAAGTCGTATTCTCACTCGGCAAGGAAAAATATGACATGCCTATCATTACATCAGCATTATCAATTACACGAGTTCCCTTAAGCATAGGTTTGGCATCATAACCCATTTTACTGCCACGGTGGAACACAACAAAGAGAAAGAAGTTGCAGGCCCCCTGGCCATGAACGAGACTAATTTGTGTTAGAAAATAGTTTTTTTGTTTTTTTTTTATAGACGAATTGCACTGTGTCTCGGTGCCTTGAGTTGTGTTTGACATTAGCTCCCCGATTGAGACTTTGCACGCCCTCAGTTCAATTATCCACACACATTTAATTTGCGTGTAATGATGCATCAACTCGTGTTTGAGTGGGACTTTCTCATCGTGCAATGGTTGTGCGTATGTCACTGTTTAAAAAAAGGTTAACCTTCAAAAGGCTGCCAAGTTTTAGCATGTCTTCACTCCTCTGCATTGGAATAGGAGTTAGGGAGTGCTAGGCCGTAGCACCCTTCAGTGAATGTAAGGCCAAGTGTCATATTCTGTATGAAATTCATAAACTCGTTTGTAATGGAGAAATATATATTATATATATATATATATATCTATATATATATATATATATATATATAGATGTATATGTATATGTATATGTATATGTATATGTATATATAAAAGAAAAGGGAGTGAAGTAGCGCCAAAGAAGAAGTATTGAAATAGTGTAAATATATATATTATTGATGATAATTTAAATGAATATTTCTAAATAGGCAAAATCACTAAAAATCATAAATGTGTATACTACAATTTAAAATAAATATATATATAACATATATTATGTGCTCCTATTTCGTGACAAACAATTTAAGACAACACTCCAAAAACATGTGATAACATAAAATACAAGCAAAAAGAAAAATTGATATAAAAACCAGTCCTTGAGTGAAATACCAGTCCATATCCTTAAATAGGAAAAATAGTGCTGGTATGAGGGGATCTCCGGCAGCTCTCAAATAGGATGAACCACATCCAGATGATACCTATTAGAAAAGAAAAAAGAGAGAGAGCGCACGCCCCATAGCATAATACAGTACATTTATTGGGAAAGGGGAGGGGGGGGGGTAGAAAATCCACTCACAAGGGTAGGTAAAAATCAAGCAGTGTGTGAAATATATCACCGCCAACTCTGGTCACTCAGCCTCCAGACCCTGCACTCCAACTCTCACTTGAAGCTGCTGGTAGATGTTCTCTGGTGCATGAGTAGAAAGGCCCCTTAAAATCAATGATGCAGTCTTTGAGTTTTAGGAAAATCTCCAATCTCTGCTGGCCGCAATGTGTATCAGCGCTCGATACGGCCTGTCATGCGCTTGCGTGATGACGCAGTTCCGTTCCCTGACGCGTTTCGTCACGTGCTGTGACTTTCTCAAAGGGTTGCTGGTGATTCCTGCCCTCACTAAGGATTTATAGCAGCCGGTTGCTAGGTAGCTAGATCGTGTCCTTCAATAGGTTCAGAGTTCAAATGGATAAGCCTATCATAGCAGGCTATTGCCTTAGATGAACGAGCATGCTGTCACAAAGTGAAGGCATAATATAAACATAAAATAGATTGGGTTAGAATATATAAAAAAGTAAAAAATATAAATCTAAATAAAAAACTAAAATAGTTATACAATCAGCTGCTGCTGAAGACTAAGACAGAAAAGTCTATAATATAGAATGTCATCACACCACTGACCACAATATGAAACCGAGAGAACCGATAATATACAACAAATTACAATAGACAAAATAACAAAACAGAAGACTGGTTCATACATGAAAACAACAGAATTTCTAGATCAAATAAGATATATATATATATATCATAAATCTATATAAACAGTATAAGGTGCAAGAGGAAGTCTCCAACCTGGGCGAGGAAGTTCAGACTATGAATTAGATCTTGAAAATAGGGAGAGAAGATAACCGGTAACTATGGAGGAATGCCGGCCCTATTTATGGCAATTGACCCAACTCTGCAAGAACCAATGCTCCAGATGGGTAGAGTGCACTGCGCCTTGGGCCCAAGGTTTAGGGACACAAGACAAAGTAGAGGTGTAGTGACAAAATGACATTACTTTAAGACATAAGACAGAATAATCAAAGGGTGCAGAAATAGATATTCCATTGATTTTGAGGACTCAAGCATTCAGATATTTCAGGACCTTTCGAGACTAACTATCGCAAGGAGAAGGGAATTAAGACCTGTTACGACTGCACTTAGAGAGTATGGTGTTAGATACAGGTGGGCCTTCATGAACAAGGATGGCAGCAAGCCATGATGCGTCTCCAGGAGGTAGCATGAGGCCTTTCTGGCGACTTTGGGTCTGGATCCCGACCGGCGAGTCAATTTGGAACAGCAGGAGTGGAGATCTCCACCAGAGGAGACCAACAAAGGGCACTGGGAGAGAAGGGCCGGAGTACATTATAACAATCCCAGGATGGAGAGTGAGATCCCAGTTGGCCGATAGTTTCCAGTTCCGTTCATTTTGTTTTTGAGCCAGCTAGACTGGCTGACCAAAAGATGAAAAACCATGGCACCAGATGGTGCTCCATAAAGACCTTTATACAAGGATTTGGGGTTCTTTGGATTCTTTACAGGATAAGCCATGGCTCATACAAGAGCCTAATGTGGTAACCCACCACCAATGAAAGACGTTTATCAAGAATGCCGGTTATTGTATTTGGGTTTGGGGTTCACATTGAGATAAACTAAAGGTCTATGAGAGCGTCTTGCACTAGAATAAGGGCCCCAAAAAGGTGTCAGATAAAAGAGAGGGGTCACAACTCCAGAATAGAGGGGAGATGTTATGCCTTGAAATTAAAGGGGATCTGTATAGCACCATACTGTGAGAATTTCTCCCATTTATAACTGTAGCACCCTGCTATATTCTTTACCCTTGCCCTGCATGCCAGCCCATGTCAAGCTGCAGGCAGTGCAGGGTTAACTAGTCACCAGGCGAGGCAGGTGGAATATTTTCCTCTTTGTTTCAATTATGTTACAGTTTCAGGCACATCCTGTCTGGGTTATGCTGGAGTCACATGCAGGATGAGTGTCCTTTACTACAGGCAGACCTGCCTAGTTACTGGGGCAAGGGGGGTTGACCACTCCCCTGGTATAAATGTGATTCCATGATATTATGTTCAGTCCTACCCCAGGGGGGCAGTCCTACCCAAGGGGGAGACCCCAGAGTGTGAGTCTTGGTTCCACCTTTAATATCCAGGGGGAGAGGGACCCCATAGCAGTTCCCTACACAGATCTTTCTGTAATATAGGGACTCCATGGAATGCATCCATGGCAGACTGAATGCTTCAGACAGGAAGAAAATTGTTACAACTGACAGGGATGAGTTTCCTGAAATGTAGGGTAAATGAATTGAGGGCCAGGAGAGGCTACTCTTGCGAGGGGGGTGGTGAATCCAGACCTCACGTTCAATGAAAGGCGTAAGGTTCCAATTCTACATGGACTACATGGAACTCCTGTCTGGAGAGGGAATAGCTACTAAGGCGGATGCCATTGCTCACTAAAAACCTGTCCTGATTACTGCTGTACTGCTGAATTAGTACAACAAAAAACAGACAAAGATGCCCAAAGCTACTTCCAATGTGACAAAAATACACTAGTATTTTTCACTAGTCCATGGGACAATAATTACATATATTCAGTGCCGGTACCTGCTAAATGTGGCTATGCCTTGTCGTGGCTTGCAGGCTTAGAACGCTTTGGCCAAAGGGTTTAACAAAATAACCCTTATTCATGAGATCACTATTTTATTTTAGCCTAATTGGTAGGAGCGCAGGAATCGTTCTTTTTGTGTTTTCTATATGTAAGGCCTATCTTTTTACCAGCAGCAAACAGCATAGGGAGGATCGCGGTGTTATGTAGAGTCTCTTTTAAAAGGGCCACCAGAATAAATAATCTTGCAAAACGTTTTAGACTAATAACAAAATAATTTGCATTGGTTGATACTTGGTGGTTGAAACACAAAGGCCAAAGAGATTACTCCTTTTATTCAGTCCCCCATTCCGGTCCAACCTATTCATTACCCCCTGAAGAAGTCAGAGAAAGTCGTCTGAGGAAATGGGTAGGGATGGTATTATTGCACATGATTTAGTGCTCATTTGACTTTTATTAGCACCCAAAAGGTTTAAGCAGGCCAAACTTTGCTCCGGTGCACTGGGACTCTTTCATTAGAGGGAACCTACGCCACAGGACTGTGGTTGACGGAGGAATCTGAAACCAGTTACACCACTGATGAGGAGTGACGACATCCATTCCCAGCGGAAGAGCAGAGATGCGGCAGCACCTCGAGGCTACTCCTGTATATGAGTATAAACTTATACAATGCTGTTTTATATCGTACTCTTGTGAGTTTTGAATCGTCTTCTCACATGTTTTATTACATTTTTTAGACGTTATCACACGAAGATCGGGCACTTTTTTCTTCTCTTTTTTCTTAGGTTCGTCAAGGGAGTTTGTTGCACCCAAGAAGAAAGCTGCCAGCATCTTTGTTTTATTTGAGATCAACACAGGTCTTATATATTTTTTATTAGATTCACTCACATAGTATACATACATACATTTGCACAATAATATACACATATATATTTTTCCCATATATATATATATATATATATATATATATATATATATATATATATATATATATTTGCACTCATGATTTTTTTTTTCTATTTTTGTATTTTTAATCTCTATATTTTTTTAATTATATATAATTTTTGTTCAATTATATTTGCATTAAGTCAGCATTGTAATTACATTATTGATCATTGTATGAGCACATGATTTTTGTTCATTATTACCTTATTAGTCAAGTTAGTGGTATTCATATCTATTTATGATTACATCATTTACATTTTAATATTTCTGGTTATATCCTTGCATTTAGGCGCAGTCTTTTTCTTTTTTCCATATATATATATATACACAAATGTAAATACAACTGTATGCTCATCTGCATGTCTTAGGCAGGTCTGCAACCCCGCCTTTCCCCATTATCACCCAGCACACAGCACTTCCACTGCAGCAAGGGATTCTGGGAAATGACATGCAAATGAGCACACAGTGCCACTTTTTGCTTCAAAAACCATTTTTAACATGGTTCCCTATATATATATATATATCTACAGAAAAAACAAACAAAAAACAGGCGCACTCATAGCGTATTAAGGTTTACAAATTTATATGGGGTAGGATGTGTAAAAATGCACACTCACAAACATAAAGGAAATAAAAGCATTCATGAGTTATACTCAATCGCCAGCCCAGGTGCAGGATACAGCCGCTCCAGTAACACCGTCTGATGTGAAGGAATACGGCAACACTGCAGTTCTACTCCATGTACCGGAGCAAGTGGAGAATGTCTCTCTGCTTCCATCCCTTCGTCACCGCAATGAGTTCGTGGTAGCAATCTCGCGAGAGCTCGTGACGTCACTGGGCTCCTGGATAAGCTACGGCGATCCCCGCAAGGCTATCGGGGGTATTAAATGGCAGACAATGTAAAGTCCCGTATGTCGGAGTGGCATATGAATAATAAAAGCAGGACAATATATCATAAATCAAACCCTACGCGTTTCGTCTCGAACAGAGACTTCTTCATATATGTATATGTGTGTGTATATATAAGAGTATACATTACCGCATAGCAGCAAAAAGGAGTCAGCTCTCAGGTGAATGCAAATAAATGTATTAAATACACACACACTTTGTTAAGTTATGGTGAGTAAAAAAAGTGACAAAAACCCTCCACAGCAAAGCATATAGCAAATGGAAATATAACTGTGTGCTCATTTGCAGTGCTGTGTGCTGGGTGATAATGGTGAAAGGCGGGGTTGCAGACTTGCCTAAGACATGCAAATGAGCATACAGTTATATTTCCATTTGAGATATATATATATATATATACAGTGCTTGACAAATCACCCACAAATCTACTCGCCGAACCAAAAAATCTACTCGCCACCTAGTCCCGCCCCAACCCCGCCTCTAGTCCTGCCCCTAGTCCCGCCCCCAACCCCGCCTCTAATCCCGCCCCCAGCCCCGCATTTAAAAAAAAACATAAATGAAATAAATTGAATAAATTCCTAGTAAGAACATTCGTTTTTGACATAAGTTTATTTATTGTATTACATTATACTACAATTAGTCCTTGGTGTGTGTGTGTGTCTGTATGTGTGTATGTGTGTGTATGTGTGTGTGTGTGTGCGTGCGTGCGTGCGTGCGTATAAAAATGTAAAATCAAGAAAAAAAGCCAGATGTGAATGACTAGTTCCCTGCACTCCTTAACCAGTGCCTGGACGTCCCCGCTTCACAATATTTAAAGCAGCAATCCCGCCTGGAATCTTACCTGATCCGCAGTCCATCAATGTCCAGGTACCTCATTCCCGCAATGTTATACATTGAAGTGGATGTGTTCCCTACCTGTCTTCTGGGTTAGGGAGGGTTCCGATGTCTCCTGTGTGAAGCTTGAGTCAGATCTGGAAGAAAGCAGTATAGGTTATTTCGGTGTAGTATAGGGCAGTTAAGATATACAGGGTAAATAAGATATCCAGATCCAGATTGTGAGACGGAGAGAGAGGGTGAGACGGAGAGAGAGGGTGAGAGAGACGGAGAGAAAGGGTGAGATGGAGAGAGAGGGTGAGAGAGACGGAGAGAGGGCGAGAGAGACGGAGGGAGGGCGAGAGAGACGGAGGGAGGGCGAGAGAGACGGAGGGAGGGCGAGAGAGACGGAGGGAGGGCGAGAGAGACAGAGGGAGGGCGAGAGAGAGGGTGAGAGACAGAGAGAGGGTGACTGTGGGGGGATGGGGTGACTGGGTGGGATGATTGGGGGTGTGGGGTGACTGGGTGGGGTGATTGGGGGTGTGGGGTGACTGGGTGGGGTGATTGGGGGTGTGGGGTGACTGGGTGGGGTGATTGGGGGTGTGGGGTGATGGGGGTGTGGGGTGACTGGGTGGGGTGATTGGGGGTGTGGGGTGACTGGGTGGGGTGATTGGGGGTGTGGGGTGACTGGGTGGGGTGATGGGGGTGTGGGGTGATTGGGGGTGTGGGGTGACTGGGTGTGGTGATTGGGGGTGTGGGGTGACTGGGTGGGGTGACTGGGTGGGGTGATTGGGGGTGTGGGGTGACTGGGTGGGGTGATTGGGGGTGTGGGGTGACTGGGTGGGGTGATGGGGGTGTGGGGTGATTGGGGGTGTGGGGTGACTGGGTGGGGTGATTGGGGGTGTGGGGTGACTGGGTGGGGTGATTGGGGGTGTGGGGTGACTGGGTGGGGTGATTGGGGGTGTGGGGTGATTGGGGGTGTGGGGTGACTGGGTGTGGTGATTGGGGGTGTGGGGTGACTGGGTGGGGTGACTGGGTGGGGTGATTGGGGGTGTGGGGTGACTGGGTGGGGTGATTGGGGGTGTGGGGTGACTGGGTGGGGTGATGGGGGTGTGGGGTGATTGGGGGTGTGGGGTGACTGGGTGGGGTGATTGGGGGTGTGGGGTGACTGGGTGGGGTGACTGGGTGGGGTGATTGGGGGTGTGGGGTGACTGGGTGGGGTGATTGGGGGTGTGGGGTGACTGGGTGGGGTGACTGGGTGGGGTGATTGGGGGTGTGGGGTGACTGGGTGGGGTGATGGGGGTGGGGTGATTGGGGGTGTGGGGTGACTGGGTGTGGTGATTGGGGGTGTGGGGTGACTGGGTGGGGTGACTGGGTGGGGTGATTGGGGGTGTGGGGTGACTGGGTGGGGTGATTGGGGGGTGTGGGTGACTGGGTGGGGTGACTGGGTGGGGTGATGTGGGGTGATTGGGGGTGTGGGGTGACTGGGTGGGGTGATGGGGGTGTGGGGTGACTGGGTGGGGTGGGGTGACTGGGTGGGGTGATTGGGGGTGTGGGGTGACTGGGTGGGGTGATTGGGGGTGTGGGGTGACTGGGGGGGTGGGGTGATGGGGTGTCTGACTGGGTGGGGGATTACTGACTATGACTGACTATCACTGACTGGATGGGGGGGGGTGACTGACTGGGTGGGGGGGGGGGTGACTGACTGGGTGGGGGGGGGGGGTGACTGACTGGGTGGGGGGGGGGTGACTGACTGGGTGGGAGGGGGGGTGACTGACTGGGTGGGAGGGGGGGTGACTGACTGGGTGGGAGGGGGGGTGACTGACACGGTGGGAGGGGGGGTGACTGACTGGGTGGGGGGGGGTGACTGACTGGGTGGGGGGGGTACCTCTGGTGTCCTACACATTCTCTCTCTCTCATACACACACACACACACACCTCTCTCTCTCTCTCTCTCTCTCTCTCTCTCTCTCTCTCTCTCTCTCTCTATATATATATCTCTCTCATATACCCCTCTCTCTTTCTCCCATATACCCCTCTCTCTCCCATACCTCTCTCTCTCCCATACACACACACACAATGTGACAGAGAAACACCCCGCTACTACCTCCCGCCCTTGCGTGGGCAGCAGGAGCACCGGAGGGAGGGGGGAGAGACACCCGAGCCGCGCGGGCACCGGAGGGAGGGGGGAGTGACACACAAGCCGCGCGGGCACCGGAGGGAGGGGGGGAGAGGCCGCACAAGCCGCGCTAGCACCGGAGGGAGGGGGGAGTGACACACAAGCCGCGCGGGCACCGGAGGAGGGGGGGGGGAGAGCCGCACGAGCCGCGCAGGCACCGGAGGGAGGGGGGAGAGACACCCGAGCTGCGTGGGCAGCGGAGGGAGGGGGGGAGTGACACACAAGCCACGCGGGCACCGGAGGGAGGGGGGGGAGAGCCGCACAAGCCGCGCTAGCACCGGAGGGAGGGGGGAGTGACACACAAGCCGCGCGGGCACCGGAGGGAGGGGGGGGGAGAGCCGCACGAGCCGCGCAGGCACCGGAGGGAGGGGGGAGAGACACCCGAGCTGCGTGGGCAGCGGAGGGAGGGGGGAGTGACACACAAGCCACGCGGGCACCGGAGGGAGGGGGGGGGAGAGCCGCACAAGCCGCGCTAGCACCGGAGGGAGGGGGGAGTGACACACAAGCCGCGCTAGCACCGGAGGGAGGGGGGAGTGACACACAAGCCGCGTGGGCAAGCGGGAGCACCGGAGGGAGGGGGTGAAGCACCCGACCCACGCGGGCAGCGGGAGCACCGGAGGGAGGGGGGAGAAGAACACCAGAACAGTACAGTATATATAAATATTTATTACAGTGCATTAAATTCCCCCCCACCTCAAGCATCTGTCCACATCCTCTCCATGACCGGATCAGTGCAGGTCTTGTAAGCAGGAGGTGACACAATTATACAGGAGGATATATAGGAAGAGGAGGAGGAGCAGCAGCAGACACACGCGCGCGCACACCCCAACCCCCCCCCCCCCCCCCATTACTTACCCGTGCAGAGAAGGAAGGGCGGTTTGAAGTCCTGGCAACTCCAAGCCGCGTCACAGCCAGAGGGATTTTTTTTTTTGTTGCGAGCAGGGGATTTTGTTTTTGCAGAGCAGGAGAAAAGCTACTGGCCACGAGCCAATATCCGATCGCAGCTGGCGAGTTGGCGACCGGGTTTGTCGAGCACTGTATATATATATACACACACCCACACATATACATACACACATATAAAAAATACCCCCACACCCCCAATGCATATAAAAAATACCCCAACACCCCCAATACATATAAAAACACACAACACATATAAAAAATACCCCAACACCTCCAATACATATATATAAAAAATCAGACTTACCTGGGGAAGATCTCCTTGGGGATGATGGTCAGGCCGGTGGCTGCAGTGGGGTGGGCGTGGCGTACCGGTGCTGCGGGGGGGCCGATGCTGCGGGGGGCAATGCTAAAAGGGGGGGGTGGCGGGGCGGCCCAGTGTGGCGGAGGCGGGTGGGCGTCCTGGTGCTGCGGAGGGGGGGGGTGGGACAGCCCGGTGCTGCAGGGGACGGCGGCTGTGGCGGGACGGCCCGGTCCCTGCACGGGGGGGGGGTGACGGTGCTGTGAGCCCAGCTGCAGGCACCTGTGGCACGTTACTGCTCCCACGCGCCGGTGTGCTGCGGGGTTGGCAGTGTTGCGGCCTGCGCGGGGGAAGGGGCCAATGCTGGCCAGATTCTGCAGGGGGGGTGGCGGGACCGCCCAGTGGCTGCGGATGGGGGGTCGGTGCTGCGGGCCCGCTGCAGGCACATTGCTGCTCCAGCGCCTGCCGGTGTGGCAGTGCTGTGGCCTGCGGGGGGAGGGGTAATGGTGCGGGGGGTAAGCTGATGGCCCGGTGGCTCCGCAGGGGGGCGGGGAGGTGGCAGGGCTGCTGGGGGCCTGGCGGCTGTTAACAGCAGTTCCCGCTGGCCCTGCTGCAAACACCTATCTCTCCTGCTCCCGCGCGCGCAGGGCCTCCCTCTCACGCCGGCGGGCCGGAAGCTTAACACAACCTACTTCCGGCGCTGCCAACAGAGAGACCCGGTGCAGTTTTTTTTTTTTTTTCATTAACTGGCGCCCGGCCACGCAGAGGGGGCCGGGCCCCCCTGACCCACGGGGCCCGGGACGCCAGTATCCTTTGTCCCCCCCCTGTTGGCGGCCCTGTGTGTCATCCACAACTACTCTACGGTAGGCTCACAAGGCCAAAATTAGAGGGCAACTTATCTCAGTAGCCTCATATAAGAAAGGTCCAAAAACCAAGAGCATAATTCTTTAGCAGAGCAAATAGTGATTCTAGAAACAGAACACAAACAGAACCCATCTAACAAAAGCTTTAAACTCCTGCGTTAGGCAAGAGAGTACTGTGGGTTACAATTAGGAGATACAGAAAAAGCTCTAAAGTGGACTAGGTAAACCTACAGTATGATGACAACGGTAATAAGGCAGATAGGCTCTTAGCGAGCCATTTAGAGGGATTAGACCAGGGGTCTGCAACCTCTCAAGGAAGAAGAGCCATTTTATAAAAAAAATTCTTCCTCCAAAATATTCTGAGAGGCCGCAACACATTCATGAATATTTCACCCCCACAAACATATACATATACTGCACACACCAATAGGTATATACTGTATAAGCATTAACATACACAAACATATGTGGGGGAATAAAATGCATCTCATAATAATAAATCCCTTTATTTAATTTTTTGCATACATACATAGACTACCCTCCCCAAAAAACACATACACAACCCCCCCCTCCCCAAATACACACACACCCTCTCTCCCCCCCCCCCCCCCCCCCAATACATACATACCTGTCACTTGACGCAGGAGATTTAAACAATGCAGAGAGATACTGGCACCCCATTACTCGGGGTGCAGGGGGTCCTCGAGGCTGAAATGAATGTGGTTCAGCTCCAGAGACCCCCTGCTTCAATACTGTGTTATTAAAATAAAAACAGTGTGATCGCCTGTAAGAACTGTGCAGGGAGATGCAGCTCTTACAGACTGTGGGCAGATCGCTGGGGCAGATCTTAGAAAAAGGCTGAGACACTGCTATCCCGAGAGGTTTGGCATTTTCCTACCTCACGGTTTCTGAACTGCGATAACTCTTTCTGAATACCGTGATAACACAAATGTCAGACCGTGTGGCAGGGTAGCGCTGCGCAATCTTACCAGCGTGCGCCCCCCTTCCTGCTTCCCTCCCTGCTCACGCCCCCCCCCCCCTTGCCTCCTCTCTGTCTCCTGGCGTCAAATGACGTTGTGATGTCACTTTACCCCGCGGCGTCATTTGACGCTGCTTTGCCATGGTGACGCGTCACCGAAGAGAAGGTAAGTGACCCCTGCAACCGCCCGCGCCCCCCCCTGAATAATCTTGCGCCTCCCCAGTTTGCGCACCGCTGTGGTAGGGTCATGCCAAAACGTTCAATTTGGCAGTGATAACATCGAAGATACTAGAATAGGCCCCTAGGAGTGGGTGGGATGGAAAGGCCTATTGTAGGTTCATAGGTTCAAATGGTTTAGAAGTCTCAAAGGTTTCTTCTGTATAAAATAAATAAATATATATATATATATGCCTAGAAAGTAAGTAAGATAGAGTTTTAAGAAATGACACTGTTTCGCTGGAATATCTGCAACTGATGGTACCCTTTCCCCCACCCCCCCCCCCCAGCTCACCCCTGTCTCTTTTCTGTACCCCTCCCATACCCCCCATTTATTGAAAACTGAATAAAAATTATGTTTAAAAAATATATATATTGCTGCAAAACAAGTGCAATCCTTTTGCAGATGTCTGAAAAAAAAGATTTTTGCATCAGGGATATTCGGTATAACTCCTACATGCACGTTGAGGATTCAGTGTCCTTCAAGTTATGGTTAAGTTAGTAAGTGCAAGCCCAGATTACTAAGAACAGGTTAAGCCTGGGCTCATTAAGGGAACTGAGACAATATTAAATTGGAGCTCATTTTTATTATAAGCTTTGTTGGTGATTGTGGAGTACAAAAAGAAGATTGAAGACAACATCATTATATTGACATATACAGAAAGAAGGCAAGAAGGACTTTATCATTAGCACTTTTAATGGGCATTCTTCACCTATTAAACAACAAAGCAGGCACTGATAACTTTGTTGTAAAACAAGAATGGGAAACGTGAGTTGATGATCATATCAGTAATAAACTATTGTTTTTTTCTCAGTAGTGTAAAGCATGCATTGTTAACAGAGTAGCGCAAATGCGAGTGAGTGAAATCAGAACCCACCAGAATCTTATGCCTGTCTTTCCCCTCCCTGTTATGCAATTCCTGCTAGCTGCAGGCTGTAATGGGTTAATTCTGTGGGCTTGTGACCATCCTTCATGCTCCTCTCTGATGGACACAAGCAAGGTGGTGACTCATGGCCTGTGTAAGCCTATCAGGGATAGGTATAGACCATGAGCCCGCCCCTTCTGCTTCCTGATGAGGGGCAGTGCCAAATTTACTCAGTCCTGAACTGGATGAGGAAGAGAGCAGTAGGGCTATGAGCCTCTCCCATTGCGGGGTGAGCGTGCCCACCTCCAGCCCCTGGGGCTGGAGGAACATCTGATTATACCAACAGATGAACAAAACACACAAAACCCCAGCAAGCTTTTTTTGGGAACCCCTGAGCCCCCACAAAATATATATCTATATAAGTGTCAAAAAGGAGAGCTATTGAGTGTGGCATATGTATACAGCAGAACACAGAAAAGCCCAATGCTACATCCAACATGACAAAAATACACTGTAAAATACTTATATATTCTCTTGAAAAAGGGTAATTTAGTTTAAACCTTTGGCCAAAGCATTGTTAGCTTGCGAGCCGCGACAAGGCAGACCCTGTTCGCAAGTCCTAACACTAGGGGCTCAGGGGTTCTCAAAAAGAGCTTGCTGGGGTTTTGTGTGTTTTGTTAACCTATTCTCAGCTGTTGGAGGTTAGTGGCTCCTCCTTCCCAGATTTTAAGCCCGCCTCTCCCCACTTCCCAAGTAAGTAGGTCCTTTCATTCTACTGGATATAGATCCCCCTCCTAATAGAGGTAAATGAGAATTTTGTTAGGACTTGCAAACAGGGTCTGCCTTGTCGCGGCTCGAAAGCTTACAATGCTTTGTCCAAAGGGTTAAACTAAATGACCCCTTATCAAGAGAATATATAAGTATTTTACTGTGTATTTTTGTCATGTTGGATGTAGCATTGGGCTTCTCTGTTGTCTGTTGTATTCCAACAGATGCCCTGTAATATCTGGGGCAAGCATCATCCAGAGGTCTGGAGCCTCTGAGACCCTGCACCGCTGTATGAAGAAGATCTACAGTGATCTGCCAATAAAGACCCTTGTTCAGCATAATCCCATCTAATTGTCAAGCCCTGGGCAGGAGGGAAGAAGCATGAAATAGTGGGGTCAGATCCCCAAACACCCTGGAGCCCACTACTGCTGGAGGCGCTAAGCACCCTGAGAAGAAGCTCAGAGAAAGAACCTAAACCTGTCCTGAGGGAGGAAACAGTGCTACTCTTAGGCTGCGCTTATGGTGCTGCCGTCGCTGAAAAAATGAAATTGACTTGACTTCCAGCGACCGCTACCAATCCGTTGCTCCATTGCGCCGCGCTTACGTGACGGCTTCACTACATTTGTTTTGAAGCGACGTCGCTGTCGCCGGCACTATAAGCGCAGCCTTCCATTCCAAAATCAAATACACATTTGTTATGGTGAGTAAAAATGTGACAAAAAACCTCCACCGCATAGCATACAGCAAATAAATATATCAAAATATCACTTGTGAGCACATTCACGTCTCAAACAGGTCTGCAACTCTGCGTACCCCCATTATCTCTTAGCATACAGTGCTTCCATTGCAGCTAGGGATTCTGGGAAATCCAAGGCAAATGAGCACAGTGTCACCTTTGGCTTCAAATCAATTTTAACATGGACCTCTATAAAATCAAATACAAAACCAATATACTTAGAACCAAAGCATAAAAATGTGTTAGCATGAAAGACTAAGGGCCTCATGCACTAAAGTCCGATAGAAAAAATTGCCAGGGTTTTTAAATCGCCATTTTTGCCAGCGTTGCTATTACGGTATGCAGAAAGCTCTGAATACCAGTGTGAGCAACATTTCCAAAAATGGCAAGTTGCCGGCGGCGAGATGATTGGACCTCCAAAAAGGGCTCACCCGGCGAGTTCTATCTGCTGCAGAGAGAGAGAGCCGCCTCTCTCGCTGCGCAAATCTTGCCAGAAACAAATCTTTTTCAATTTAAATTGTATTACTAGTGTAGATGAGCAGGGGGTCTCCGGAGAAGAACCGTGTTGGTTTCAGGTCCGGGGACCCCATGCTTCCCGAGATACAGGCCCCAATATCGGGTGCCGGTATCTCCTTATGTATTGAAATGTCCCGCTCATGTGACGCGAAACATTTACATGCATAGGTGATACCGGCACCCCATAACGGGGCCTGTATCTCGGGAAGCAGGGGGTCCCCGGACGTAAAACCAACAAGGTTCTGCTCAGGAACCCCTGCACTGCTATAGTGGCTTATTAGGCCTCCCGGGTGGGTAGCGGGGCAGGGTAGGTTAACCCCTTAATTACTATAGTGGTTATTAACCGCTAAGGTGATTAAGGGGCCAGTAGAATGTATTTTGCTATGTATTTTTTCTGGCAACGGAGGACATGGACCTGCAGTAAGCTGATGAGGATGCCCTTCACATTGGCAGGGGTAAGTAGAATGGTTTTTATTTATTTATTCTGCATGGCTAATGTTGCGTTTAATAATTTG
Source organism: Ascaphus truei (assembly GCF_040206685.1). Lineage (NCBI taxonomy): Eukaryota > Metazoa > Chordata > Amphibia > Anura > Ascaphidae > Ascaphus > Ascaphus truei. Next base: position 28,783,897 of record NC_134494.1, read on the forward strand.
TTTAATAATGGGCAAATAATCTATTATCCATATCTGGATAATAATTATTTTGCCCATTTCTGTACTGTATGTGTTTGGGGGGTGGGGGGGAGTGTATTTATTGAAATGTAGGCCATGTTTTTGTTTTTTTAAATACAGGAATGGTACCGCAGGCCAGCGGGGACCCACGGGGACCACCCGATGACCCCCGGACGCCCACGCGGACCACCTGCGGACCCACAGACACCTGCAGGAAGGTACCTGGGACCCGTATGGGGCCCACGGGGACCCGTGGGTACCCCCGGGTGCACTGTGGGGCCTGTGGACACATGTCGTGACCACCCGGGGTCCCCCACCGGCCTGTGGTATTAATCCTGTGTGTAAAAAAAATAAATAATGGTTTTATGTGGGGGCACAGAGGGTGGGTGGCTTGTGTATTTGTTGTGTATTTGTTGTGTATTAGATATTGTAATGTTTATTGGGGGCCTAGGAGCTGGGTAGTGGGGCTGTTGTGTGTATTTGTGTTTATTGTGGGTAGTGGGGGTGGGTGAAGGGGGTAGTAGCTCCAAGGATGGGTGTTTAGACCTACCGGGTGGGTAGCGGGAGGGCTTAACCCCTTTATTACCTTAGCGGTATTAAACGCTAAAGGGGATAAGTCCACCCGCAATCCCCCCACAAGGCCTTAACACCCACCAAGGGCCAAAAACCACCTTCCCCCACCCCCGCTATCCACAATAAGCATGGCACTGGTGGTTACCCCCTTCATTGCCTTAGTGGTTAGCCGCTAAGGTAATGAAGTGGGCTGTAAATGCATTTTTTAGGCATCTGATTCATGCCGGGGGTCTCCCGTGCTGGTATTAATGGATATCAGCTCCGGATACCCCGGCAGCTATCCGATGCAGGAAAAAGGCATTGATTTTTTCTAAGTGCCATCTCGCCGCTTCTCCCCACCTTCTTGCCAACTTTTTGTGGCGAGGCGATTTGGAAAGTAAATCTCCATTTTAGAGCGGCGATCAGCTGCGATAAGCTGAACAGGGCTACTAGAATACAGCGAGTTTGAGAAGCTGGCGATGAGCTGTAGGCTTTTTTGGCGATAAGCTGGCGATAATTGGCTTATCGCTGCTTACTGCATGAGGCCCTAAGTCTAAAACTGAAACACAATTTATTTTAAATTTTATTTATTTTAAAAGCCAACACCAAAACACATACTTTTTTTTTAGAGCCAAAACACAATGCCCACCCTTAATTGTCAGTTCCATTGATTAAAATAGCTCTGTCTCAATTTGTTTATAATAACTTTATTTCATATAGTGCTTTTGTCGCATTGGGAGTCAAAGCGCGTCACAATTACAGTACAGTATACAGTATGTAGCATTGTACATAGGGTTTTTGACAGACACAGATGTGTTTATAATCTATGGTTTTGTCCTTTGGGGCACAGGTGACTTGCCCAAGGTTACAAGGAGCAGACACCAGGATTTGAACCTAGTTCCCCTCAAGCTGTGTCAGTTGTTATCAGTCAGGATCTTCACTCATTGAGCCAATCCTTCTCCCATGTTAGATAAGCATATAAGGATCTAGCACCATGTAAAAATCTAATCTTATCGTCTTGCGTCAGATAGGTTTTAACAATGTTCTACACAATACAAAATAAACTGCCCAGACCAGTACCAATTATTACATGACGTTCTATTTGTTATACATGTAGCCAGGTCCCCTCTGGGTCCCCCTTACCTTTGATGCGGCTCTGCGGGGATGGGGGAAGGCTACAGCGGGCTGCGGGAGCATTGCAGCAGGCGGGCTGGCGATTCGGTCCCAGGAGCTCAGTGGTGGGGTGCCGCCATCTTGGATGCTAGTGCGCATGCGCATGATTGGCTCATGCGCAGAATGCTATAGTTGCGGCAGCCATTTTATAGTGGGACGCATGCGCAGTGCCCACTAGAGTAGCTACGGACATCTTCTGTTATGCGCTGCAGGGGAACTATAGTAACGAGCAGCCATGTGCTCCACAGGAGCCAATAGGGAGGCTAGATTCAAGGCAGCAGGAGAGTTAGGTTTGGCGCGAACCTGAGTCCACGCCAGTCGGGAGCTGGACAGAGAAGGGTGAGGTAGCGTCTTAGGTGCCAGTGGCCCTGAGACTAGGCCTAGAGTCCCCCTTCAGGCCCCAGCTAGGCCCCCGACTCACTATCCGCTTGTGGGTGCTTCAGGGAAAATCCCCTCAGATAGGGACACTTTCCCCATTAGCCCAATAGTGTCGGGATACAGCAAAGGCGCTGTGCACTGACGTGCGGACTGTGGTCTGGGACCAAACCACCACCGTAAGTGAGAGACTCTTAAAGGTGAGACACTCCAACGGGAGCTCACCCCACGCAGAGGCGGACGTCTTTGTTGGATCAGATGGATCCTGTCATCAGTCGGCGGTAGCCGGGTCCTGCAGCGCACGGCAGTTATCCATCTCTACAAGTGCACACACTTTGGGGTGGGATTGGCTCTGTGGACACCGGGTGGTTAGTTGCCCAGGGCACACAAAGTACTTTGGGGGAACCTCACCAGGGTGTGGATAAGGTACTGGTTGGACAGTGGGGGCACTGGGTGGCTACGGCCGTGCATAGCCTGTACAGTACAGTGTGTTGTATAGTTATTCACTAAGTTGCATGTTCAGTAAATACTCTTTTACCATACTTGTGTGTGTATTTACTATTATATTGTCTTGGGAGGGGCTATCCCATTGTATCGGGATCCTTCTCAGGTGGAGGCGCTGTCACCAGATAGAATCAGGTACACCCCAGGCTCCCTTCAGTGGAGGATCAGGCCTCCCGTGAGCCAATCAGGTAACGCACCACAAGTAGTTCCCCTAGACACGGGGGAAAGGGGGCTACATAAGATTAAGAACATTGCATATAGGTGGAGAGTGCCAAATTATCGTTATGTATATTTCCATGTAAGGGTTGTTCTTTACAGATGAAAGTTAGTAGCCATTGGCTGGTTAGAGGTGAACTGGGAACAAGACATTTAGTGAGGGGTCGCATGTTTTGCACTGTGTCATGGTTATACCATTTGGTCTCGTTCAAAGAGCCTGCATGTGACTGGCATGGTACAGTATTGCTTGCTGTGCATGTATCATTCTTAGTGGGGGCCACTTTCATCACTTATGTGAAGCATCCTCCTGACTGGGCTCATAAGTTTAAGGCTATGGCACTGATCATGGGTTATGAATGACCATAAGGGTTAAGGATTGTGTTTTACTAATCATGGGGTTATACTTTTAATTATTTCAACCCGGTAAAATACGGTGAATAAAGGTTAGACCCTTCTGTGGTCTACCAGGGGTTAACATTTATGAGTGCATCTCCCCTCTGAGGGCAACAAGGAGTTAACATCTCTAAAGAGAACCGTGGATGAAGAGTTGCCTGCTATATCATGCCCTCTCTGGTAGGACATGTCACATGACGTAAAGAAATGGGAGGAGTTATGTACCCCTCTATGAAAAAGCTCAGTCTCCCTGAGCTGGGAGTTCCATTAAAGTACTGTTGGGCTAAGGGGGAAGGGCAGTGGGAACAGCGCTAATGCTAAAAATAACAAATAGTAACACTTAGGTGACTAACATAAAATATACACACTTTAAATGTTAAAGTGGGGGCTGCCAGGAAAAAAGGGTTCACACAAACCAATACAGACAATAAAAACAAATAAACCGGCGCCTCCAAAAGGAAATATAAATATAGCCTGACCAAATATAAAGTCCAATATGGCTGGGATGTGATCCAAGGCAAGGTAGCCCTTTTGTCCTCCTTATACCCAGCCTGAGCTCTCTGAGCTCCCCGGTATTCGTCCGGTACTTCCCCTGCTTCTGCGCAAAGTGGTGACGTCACCGAGTTATCGCGAGACCTCTTGGTCTGCGTGTATCACCTCGGCGAATCCCTCGGCAGCACTGGGTCCAGGTCTTCACCTGTGTCACCCCCCACACATCAGCACATCCGTGAGTGTGTTAGCAGCGGCAGTTTCCGGCATCGTGGAGCTCTAAAGGCTGAGTTATAACATCTACTTACCAGGCTCTGGTTTCAAGATCAGGACATTGTGCTACGGGCTTATTATCATCAGCTTTGCTGTAAGTAGGGTTTCAATTTTATCCCTACCGGATGTCATTGCTATATAAGTGTCTCTAGCCCAACATTCAAGTATTTGTTGTTTTTATATTTATTTTAATTCATTTGCATTAAATTTGTAATCATTCTCTTGTCAACCTTATCAGTGATTTTTTGTTTAAGTTGTTTTTAGTTGCACTATGATCTTTTTCTCTTTTTTTCTTTTTTGTCTTTGTCTTATTTGTTTGTTTGTCTTTCTATGAGATTTCATCGAAGAATCTGCCTTGGATCTCATCCCAGCACTGTTGGGCTAAGATTATACCAGATGCCGCTGGACGACCGCGCAATCCGGTGACGTCATCCTCGCGCTGCCACCGAGCGGCATCTGAACAAGCAGAGGAGGCAGGAGAGGAGATAAGCAGAGGAGACAGGGAGGCGTGGCCGTGAGCGGTTCAACCAATGAGGGTGACGCGGCCGTCGCCTGCCAAGAACAAATTCCCATGTCTCCTCTCCAGTCTGCCGCCCTGCAACTCCAGGCGGCGCGCACGTCGTCTGAGTTATGTTTACATCAATTGAATTTCAGCCATTTGTTTTTGACGCCCGCCAGCGTTTTTTGGTATAATCACGGCCTTAGAATTGCAGAGATAATTGGAACAGCGCAACTCTAAATATTTACAAATAAATGCAGTAGGTGATAAACGGTAATCGTGCACAAATTAGTGTATATCTCCCTTTCCCTGCAGCCAAGGTAGTCTCTCTCACCCCAAGAGATAGAACAGTCATCGGAAAAACAAAAAAACTTTAGGCGCTAGGAAAATGAGGAAAGACATAAAAGAAAAAAACAGTGTGATTTGTGATATAGATAGTGTCCCCCACTCCAAAATTAAGAAACTCGCAGGAATATTTCTTGAACAGGCCAGTAGCAAATGCTTCTTATAAATGGATTCCTGGTTGTTCCTCCCTCCACCGGGCTTTTGATATTCAGCTCAATTCAAGTGGTTACGTGAAGATAGAGAGAGAACAAACGCCACGATAGCGTAATCGAGTTGAATAACAATTACAAAGTAACAGATACGCACATCGTACTCATATGTTTAGCACTGTGAAATCGCATTGAAGGAACATCCTGACTCAGCACTACGGAGATGCAGAAAGCAGGATATGGCCTCACGCCCGTGGTGTCCAGATATCCGTCTCGTCCTCCGCGCCTGGTCACCAGATGATTTTTGCACCTCTGTTGTGCTGGGTCAGGATGTCCTCTGCATACGATTTTGACCGAGTACTCTTAGAGTTCTTCAGTTGTTAAAGTTATGAAGGAATGTTCCTGTTAGTAAATGCTGCAGCAATTATGAGTTGGAGGCTGACCCAGTTAGTGATTAGAAAAATAAACAAAAAGGGAGAAATTAATCACTACGACCTTTGTAAGGAACGCCACGGAAAGAGATTTGTACACAACAAGGGAATGCTACGGAGATATGCCTAGAACCTAGGTGCAGGTCCAAGTCTACGTGATTATCACTCTTTCCAGTGTTTTAAGAATAAGTGCCCCCTTTGGTTTGAGGTCAATGAAGTAAAGGACGGAAATTTAAAAATCCCTGGCGCCCTGTAACAGGGACTTATCCCCGTTTAAATAAAGCAGCCTCAGAGCTCTGAGAATCCAGCAGAGAGATACAGTAGTTGATTGCAGCCACTCAATTAACTAGTCTCCACCTAGACTAATGAGAGCTCTGTAAAAAGTTCAATGTGAGACACAGGAGAGAGATTCCTTAGCTCACAATTGGGCTGACAGAAGGAGAGCAGAGAAGCCTGCACACAGACACTTTCTTGAGCACAAAGACTGTGCTGGGATCAAGACATCCAGAGACTTTTATTTGCTGGACACAGAGGACCCAGGAACCTGCCAGAGACTGACATGACCTGCTTAAGGTACCTCCTGAGACTTTGGGGTGATAGGCTGGTAATGGGAATATCCCTCCAGTCCAGTCTAAATGTAAACATGTCACTAGTATATTTTAGCCCAAATTGGTAGGAGCGCAGGATCTGTTCTTTCTTTTCTATACATGCTAATATATATATCCAATCCTTTTACCAGCAGCATACTCCTAAAGGGAGGAGCGCAGGTCATATGTACAGCCTTCTCACACATACCTCAGCTACACACTGGAAAGTGTCAATTCTATATTAAAAAGACAGTTCTGAGGGTAATTATTGTTTTTTGGCCTCCTTCTATAAATCCTATCCAAGTAGGACAGTGATATTTACCCAAAGTCAATGTGGCCAAGAGATATTTTAAAGAAATGAGCTCAAATTACATTTGTGTGTATCGTTTACAAGTGTAGCGTTAAACCCCCTGGCAGTGCTGGGGTTAAATTACCCTGCATACTATAGATGGCGAGAGACTCTCTTTTTCCCCCCAAAGCAAACAGGTTGATACGGCTCCTTTTCTCTAATTAACATTTAACAGTTGTAATAACAATGTCTGGAACAATGTGGTCAAATGCAGCTCAAGTCCTATATAAGTAGGTATGCAGAAAGGGTTTCAAGTTTTTACAAGTATTCAAACATCATTCTTACCTCCAATCTCATCAAAATCGCTCAATCCTAACAGCTAATTAAAGACTTCGTTTAATAACCAATGCTAACAATTATAGTACTACTGGGCTATAAAGTAGAACTTGTGATCACCGTTAAAATACCTTGCACCGTAGTAAAGATACATCATAAAGAGCTAATACTGATCCAGTAAACCAAACATACAGGCATACCCCGGTATAAGGACACTCACTTTAAGTACACTCGCGAGTAAGGACATATCGCCCAATAGGCAAACGGCAGTTCGCGCATGCGCCTGTTAGCACATCCTGAACAGCAATACCAACTCCCTACCTGTACCGAAGCTGTACGCAAGCGGGGAGACTATAGAGCCTGTTATAAATGTGTTATTTACATCAGTTATGCATGTATATGACGATTGCCATACAGTACATGCATCGATAAGTGGGGAAAAGGTAGTGCTTCACTTTAAGTACATTTTCACTTTACATACATGCTCCGGACCCATTGCGTACGTTAATGCGGGGTATGCCTGTATAGGATTATGTGACATTATGGAATGCAATAGTTTTAGTATGTATTTATTGGATACAAATGACTGATCATGATGGGATGAAGGTGCCTGTCTGCGCCGAAATGTTGGATGCTGCCAGCTCCTCTCCAGCTGTCCAATAGTAACGCTCCTGCTCCGGTCACATGGTTCCCCAGCTTCCACCAGCATCAGCTGTGATGTGTTCCACTGCTCGCACGCTGGCTCAACAAGGACGTCCCTCTGCTTCCTCCGCCACCAGGATGTCTGCCGCTGCTCCCACAATGTCACCGTGGTCCTCCTAACCATCCGTAGTGGCCTCCCTCACCCTCCGCTGCCTGCAGGTAAGAGGAAGCAGAACGGAAGTTACCCAGTACCGGTTCTTACCCCGCGCAGGTTCCAGGACCAAGGTGCCGGGTCTGGGTAATTTTTAGGTACCTGAAAAAGTGCTATGTAAGCCGCATACCGGGTAATTACCCGGTACTTGGTACATCACTACAACCTATGCTAAATTTAGACAACACTTTATCCTATATTTGTACTTGCAGTATATTGATCCAGAGGAAGGCAAACACAAACTCCAACGAAAAAGCATCTAATGATATCTCATATGTGGAAAAGTAAATTCCTTACTGATTTCAAATATTGGCCATCAGATTACTCCCTGGATCAACATCCTTCCCATGTTTACTTATTTGGTATATTCCTGTATACCTTTCCTTTCTAAAAAGATGTCCAACATTTTTTTGAAGATATCTATTGTATCTGCCATCACAGTCTCCATAGGTAATGAATTCCACATTTTAACTGCCCTTACTGTAAATAATCTTTTCCTTTGTTGCTAGGGAAATTTCCTTTCCTCCGACCTTAAGGGATGCCCGCGAGTCCTTTATACTGTCCTTGGGATGAATATTTCTTTTGAAAGCTTCTTGTATTGTCCCCGAATATATTTGTATATAGTTATTATATCCCCTCTTAGATGCCTCTTTTATAATGTAAACAAATCTAATTTAGCTAGCCTCTCCTCATAAATCAGATTATCCATCACCTTTATTAATTTGGTGGCTCTTCTCTGCACTCTTTCTAGTTCCATAATGTCTTTTCTAAGGAGTGGTGCCCAAAATTGTACTACATATTAAAGGTGTGGTCTTACTAATGCTGTATAAAAGGGCATAATTATGTTTACTTCCCTTCCATCCATTGCCCGTTTAATGCAAGATAAGATCTTGTTTGCCTTTGCAGCTACTGCATGACTTTGGGCACTATTGCTAAGCCTGCTGTCTACAAGCACTCCTAAATCCTCCTCCATCAAGGATTCTCCTAATTTATCCCCATTTAATTTGTAAGGTGCCTGTTTATTCTTGTTTCCCAAATACATAACCTTACATTCATATGTATTAAACCTCATCAGCCATTTACCTGCCCAAGTTTCCAGTCTATCTAAATCCTTCTGGAGAGAAACTATATCATGCTCTTATTCTACTACATTACACAATTTAGTATAATCAGCAAAGATGGAGACTTTGCTCTCTATGCCAACCTCACGGTCATTAACAAAAAAGTTAAAAAGCCGGTGTCCCCGTACTGATCCTTAAGATACTCCACTCCCAACTTTAGCCCAACCTGAAAAAAGTTACATTTATTGCAACTCTCTGTTGTCTATCCTTCAACCAATTTTCAATCCAGGTGCAAATATTTTTACAGTGTCCAATTTGCTTTATTTTGTACAGTAACCTCTAGTGTTGAACCGTATCAAAAGCCTTTGCAAAATCTAAGTAGACCACATCAACTGCATTACCCTGGTCTAAAATCCTACTTACCTCCTGAAAGAAAAAAATAAGGTTAATTTGGCATGATCTATCCATCATAAATCCATGCTGACTATTACTAATTATTTTGTTATCCATTAGGTATTCCTGAATATTATCCTGTTCCGAACCTTCAAGTAGCTTTCCCACTATTGATGTCCTGCTTACAAGTCTGTAATTCCCTGGATGTGATCTAGCTCCCTTTTTAAAATAAAGGCACCACGTCTGCTTTACGCCAACCTTGTGGTGCTGAACCTGTGGGTATAATAATAACTTACCTACTCATTGTAATGGGGGTAATTATGCGGCAATCTCAAAAATCATTAATTTTGAGTGGCTGTAAGTATGCCTTTCCTAGTGCAGGGATGGCCAACTCCATTACTCAAGGGCCACCAACAGTTCAGGTTTTCAGGATATCCCTGCTTCAGCACAGGTGGCTCAACCTCTTCACTGAAGCATTGATTGAGCCACCTGTGCTGAAGCAGGGATATCCTGAAGTCCTGAACTGTTGGTAGCCCTTGAGGACTGGAGTTGGTCACTCCTATTCTAGTGCATGACTTTGATCCCATTTACAACTGGTTGCACAAACAAGTGTAGGGAGCGAGAGGGGGAGTTAGGAAGGAATTACTTGACACAGTTAGGCTAAGGCCCCGCTGCACGCGCCGGTGTGCCCGCCTTGCGTCCTGGCGGCGCGTGCATGGCACTTCTCTGTGGTCTGTAGGGAGCCATTTTTATGCGTGGGGGCGTGGCCAAAACAGGATGGGTGGGTGGGGCCAAAACAGGATGGGTGGGTGGGGCCCTGACAGGGGAGGCGCGGCCATGATGCACACTTTCTGATCCGTGTCTGTGCGTGTGTGTCTCTGTGTGTCCAGCATTGAGAGCTGACCATGGTTGAGGAAGGATCCACCCCCCCTGCCGGCGATCTCCCCTGGCTCCTTGCCACACCACGTCGCTGCTCGGGATCACAATCCTATCGTAGCTTCTTGCTGGCTAACGCGTCACAGTGCGAAGTGAGCCTGGCGGCGAGGAGGGACTGGGGCCGACTAGGGAGGAAGCAAGGAGCTGGTGAGTGGTGCGCACGCACTCACGCACGCACTCGCGCACGCCGCTGGATGCAGCGGGACCCAGGCCTTATGTTTGCTCTTCTGTTGTACATCAAAGAAACGGAGTGTTCTGAGTCAATGCAAAGCTATCTGCCAACGAACTGTACCGAACTTGATCATCAACTTTTATATGTTTGACACCTATGCTAAAGGAGGATAGAGCACATGACTAACAGGGAAATAGCGAATTACTGAAGCAAACCTGATACATAGCTCCCATAGAGACACAGCAGATTGCGTAAGACAGTATGTGTTAGATCCTCCAAAGGTCGTTACATTACCACTTATACAATATTAGGTGTTCCATTTCCACTTCCTCTAGATCCTCTATTTTGAGGGATATCACTGTGTGTTGTTGAGTAGGATATGTCCTTCCAGCCCATAAAGTTGCCATCATATAATCCCTTCTGTGTGCCTGCTGATTCTCGGACAGGCAGTGGGCGTGCATAATTATGATGATGTCACCATCGAGAGTAATGTTATGTAAGCCATGGGTTTAGTCGATAAGTGATCAAAACAGTCTGCATTTCAGCAATCTCACTGAACAAAGCAAACCGAACTTTCATTTTTAGATTGTGACATATCTTTAGGAAATCAATTGATATATATATATTTTTTAAATATTAAAAATATTATAAATAAATATTTTATTTACCTAATTAGGGAACTGCTTTATTAAGAATCACATTGCTAATGGGGCAAGAGGACGCAAATATTATGAATTCGGCACCAATTTTACTGTGTTTTCCAGCCTGGAACATCCCAAAGGAGTTTGGTGCTGAAGCAGCTCCTAATTATCCGCATCCAGTGAGAGTAGGGGAGTGCTAGGTAGTAAAAAGACTGAAAAACGTAAACTAAGCTCCGCCCCAATAACAGAAGAACACCTAAAAAGGATCTGCATGCCTCTTCTTCCCGCCTCCCACGCTTCACCGAACACTGATCTCAGACATTCCACGTGCAGTTCGTAATAAAGACAAGAGATTAGTTACGTACATGAAGTAAAGGAGACGGCGATGACCTTACAGCTACTTAGGATTCTGAAGGCCCACACAACAAGGGAGTGATGTATTAAGTCACATTTGTTATTTTTCATCTTGCGTCTCTTGGCATCAATATATCGTACCCCTTGCTCCAAATTTTGCACCACGTGCTTCGGCTTGTAAAACGTTGTCATATTCCCTTTGGTAGGTGTTCTGCTTGGTATATTGGTAAGGTAAAACCCATTAGTTTGAGTGGTTCTCATAAAATAAGGCATGTTACTGCCCATATTCAGTCAAATAGCTCTGCAAATGGGCATTCTCTTTCGTCTCGTGTGCAGTTTTTCCCAATTAACCTTTTCTCTTTACTAACCATGTAGTTCTGCTGCATTTAATAGAGAGTGTTGAGATTTATTGGGGCCTTTCTTGTATAGTAGCTTTTCCCAGTCCTTTGTTTTCTGCCAAACATTCTGTAAATGTGCAGAAGCAGTCAGCCTGTTATTAGGGTCAATTCACATTTTTATACATTCTGTAATCAGAACCAGATTTTATGTATATATTTTAAAGCAACATGCTTCCACAAAAATGAACAAAAAACTCAAATTAACCAATACCGTGCACCACTGCACACATCCAACCAATACCTCACCCCACCACTAGGAGAACCAAACCCCAGAAATGCGTTATTAAAGACCCTCAAATAATGTATGTGTGTATGTCTTTATTTATGTAGCGCCATTAATGTACATAGCGCTTCACAGCAGAAATACACGTGACAATCACATAAATAATAAATAATATAAATAACACATAAAGAGGAGAAAAGCTTCAGACATAAAAGTAACATTTAGGAAAAGGAGTCCCTGCTCCGAAGAGCTTACAATCTAATTTGTTGGTAGGAAGAACGTGCAGGAGGGTGTTCTGGTATGTGCGTCTGCAAGGGGCCAAGGTTAATGTATGAGGTGTTAATTATCAGCCTTGACTTCGGCGGCCAAAAGAAAGCGGCAACATCGTCGGCACATGGTGTGGCTATCCTGTTGATGACCTCTGTGGCGATGTTTGTAGTTTTCTTTAAAAAAAACTACTTTAAAAAAACCTTTTGTCACTTGAGAGCCAGGATTCCCTGTAGGTTAGGGGACATTCTATCTCTAATGGACTCTCCGGTTCAGGCGCGATAGAAAACAATATTCATTTTTGGGGGGGATTGCTGCTTTAAGAACCATTCAGAAGGATGGCAGTAAATCAATGATAATAGTTATTGCACTGTAGTAAGTACAGTGCCCTGTAGTCTTCCCGTTCCCTGATCTCCCAGCATGGACTTACCTGCCAGACTATGAACATACTGTACTGTATTGGATAATAATAATGATGAGAGAGAAGAAGCTGATCAGTGAGTAAAGACACTGACCCTGTAAACAACAACACTGAGTTTGAGTCGGGTTCAATTCCCAGTGGCCGGACCTTGGGGAAGTCACTTTATCTCCCTGTGCCTCAGATGCCAAAAAACTACACTATAAGCTCATCTGGGCAGGGTCTGTGTCTAATAAATTCCTATGTGCTGCGCACTGTACTGTAATTGTGAAATGATGTAACTATCATGAAATAGTTATTATTTATTACTATAATATCTGAGCTCTCAACAAAGTGAATCCCCACTTGGATTCTCTGAAATATTGCAGCTCTTAGGCTGCAATCATCTTATGAGCTCTATGAGCATCGCCTGTGCCTAACAATTATTATCTATCTGCTACTAGCAAAGCATGCACAAAACATGAATTGGTTTATAGAAATAATAGAGGTTTTTTTTATCTTTAACAGGGCAGCCATTATTTCACAAATTCTTATTCTGATGTCAATGTCGTCCTATTATATAAGACCCAACAAGAATATAATGCTTTGCTAGAGGGCAACAGAGTTACAATAGAGATTAAACCGCCCCTGGTATAAACATAATGTAAAGAAGACAACCCCTGGTCTGAAGATTTTATAATATTATTACATTAACATGTCATCATTAAAATTTATAGAGCTGATATTTTATGGAAAGAAAAAAAAAAGCATGCAACGTAATTCCCCAAAAATGGTATTTATCGCATTGTTGACTTCCACAAAACATTTCTTTGTTAACTGTTTCAACAACTGTTGAAACTTGTTCCACAATATTGGATGCCAGACTCCGAAACATGGTTCACACAGAGGATGAGTAATTAGTCGCTGCATGAAGCGAGTGTAAAGCTGGGCTCAGTGAGTCTGCCAGCATTGCGGTGATCATCCAGCTGTAGGGCTTATGGCTTTTCAACAAGACATCAAAAGATAGAGGGCGTTTTTGGGGAATATTTCTTCATAACCGCGCAAACAGATCTCTTATGGAGCCCAGCGATAGGTTTAATGATGTAGTGCAATAAAAAAATGTGAATGACTTCACTCCCAGGCTTTAATTCCACAGCGTCTTAATAATAATAATAATTAATATTATTATTATTGTTATTTTATTTATTTTTTTACACAAATGCCAATGTAAGTTTTACTGAACCTAGTGAAACAGCAAAGTCACAATGAGTCAATGCCCAGCACAAGCTTATTTAAAAGCTGCTTTAGTATATAAAGGCAAGAAGGGAGTATAGTAGCAATCCTGCTCAATAATAAAATAAAAACGATGTTCGAAATGATATATACTAATATTTAAGGGTCTCATCAAGTTGTTAGAAGTGTTAACTCCACCCTCATTCCTACATCATAGGAATCAAAGCTGCATTTGTTACTCACTGTAATGAGTAGCCGTGGTGAAAGCATAAACCCACACTTTAATGTACAAAAGAAAGCGAAACGCGCATAGGAAGCACAACAGTGCATCAAACCTTTTAATAATGGGCGTAACAAAGTAGCAGAAAATGGACATTAAAAGCAGCATATCGCCACATCCGTGAAAGTAGTGTGACCGTTCCCAGCCGGATGGGATTATTAAACTGTGACTTTTTACTCAGGTCTTTTTGCCGTAGAAAAAAGTCGATTTAAAAAAATATATTTATTATTGTAGCACATTTTATATGAATTGGTTTCACACTACATGGATGATTTATTATTGTTAATTATATTTATAACTAGTGATACCTTATGATTGGTTCATTTAAGCACTCACTTATATAATAATTATTAGTAAATAAAAAATACCACTTGTGGTGCATTTGCATGTCTCAGACAGGGCTGCAATCCCACCTTTCCCCATTATGGCTGCGCTTATACAGCCGGCGACGCGACCGATTACGTCACCCATCGCCGTCGCCATTGCGAAAGTTGTAATTCATATTTTGGAGAAGTTGCTGGCTACAAGGCCAGTGACGTCAGCAAGGGGGGAGGCAGAGGGATGGAGATGCTCTCTGATTGGCTTATAGCCAGTCACATGTGGAGACCGTCTCTCCAAAAATCGAATTCTACTGACTACCAAATTTCTGGTAGCGCTGTCCCTCCGTCGCGCCGTCGCCTCCACTATAAGCACTGGCGATGGCGACAACGCATTTGTTTTGACATCGCTCGTCGCTATCGCCGGCACTATAAGCGCAACCTAACTCTTAGCAAACAGTGCTAACACTACAGCAAGGGATTCTGGGTAATGACGTTCATATGAGCACAGTGTGTCACTCTTTACATCTCATCCATTTTAACATGGACCTGTAAGAGATGTGTGCAGAGGTATGCAATGGAGACAGTTTTTAAGGTGAAATTAAAATAAGGCTTTATTGCGCCTGTCCCTTTTAACACAGCAAAACATATGAAAACAACAAACGCCTATCCCTGTTAAAGGGCTCATTTACTTCCCTTGTCCCTTTCTCCAGGGCTGGAGGGATAATCCCATTACCACCCTATTCCCCAAAGTTTCAAGAGATACCTTAAAGCAGGTGGCCCTTCATGTCAGTCTCTGGTAGGTTCCTGGGTCCCCTGTGTCCAGGAATATAGGTCTTTGGGTGTCTTGATCTCAGCAGAGCCTTTCTGCTCAAGACCTCTTTCCTCTTGTCAGCACCCTTGTGTACTGAGGAAAATCTCCCTTCCTGTCTCTGAGGCAGGCTTTTTTGATACCTGTAATCAGCCAGGTGGTGTTGGTTAATTGTCTACCAGCAGTTAACCACCACACTGCTGGATTAGAGGCACATTTCTGAACAGCGATAAGTCCCCTGTTACAGGACCCCTATAAGCTTATGCCTGCTGCATTACACAGCTTTTCAGCACAGCCGGGGTTAAAGTGCACAGCCAGTAACCCTACTCACAGACAGCTATTTCGACCTTTTTGGTCTCATCCATTTTTATTTCACTATAAATGTATTTGGTCAAATTCACCTTGCACGGTGCGGTGGTATTCCTCTGCTAAATTTTCCTTTCTTTCTTTACACACACTTTCATGAATATTCTTGTTGGAATTTATTCTCATCACTTATTTTCCTTATTTGTTCTTGGTCACGGTGGTTAAGGTAGCACACCTTTTACTAACAGTTTTCCTTAAACGTCAAAGTAGCTTGGAATTTGTCTCCGGAAACCTGGCTTTCTACAGTACTCTCACTTTTGCATATATTACATTGTTGAACACATTTTACAAATAGCAGACGTCATTATACAGATGAGTGCTTTAATGTAATGTCAACTGTTATGTATCTTATAATACAACACTGCAGTTTTGAAGGGACCTTCTATCTTTCAATATTGGAACGTTGCATATACTGTAGCACAGAGATACAATATAGTTTAGTAATATAATAAGTAGAAAAAAAAATTAAATAGCAGTGCACATCCTTTTTTAATTTCTCTTCTGGATTCAACTGCAGCGGTTAGCACGCCTCAGAGAGTCTCCGGAAGTGGGCACCATCTACCTCTTAAGCAACTGAGACTAATAATTTTCCAGATTTGAGATATTTGGAAGACACCTCCAACGAGGTTGTAGGGGAGTGTGGAGCACCTAACTCCTTCCACACCTTCAGGGGACACCTGTCATTCATACTTGCATTTCTAATATTAGCAGGACTGTATACATGTGCAATATTGTCCTCATTATCCCACTTGAGAGCACTCTGATTACTGCATATATTGTCTATGCATGACCTAGTTGCTTGAGCACCCTGACACCCTCTTCACTGTTGTAGTAATATAATCAGCCTCATACAGGGCCTATTCTAGTAGCTGCAAATTTGTCATGGTAAAACCACACGGTTTTGACATGGTCCTAAGTCACGGAATAAAATTTGACAACTGGCATGGTGATGGAGATACCTGGGATATATGCAAAGCATATTTAAATGAGTCGCACCCCAGACCTTATAAACTATTTCAGTAACACCAATACTGTAATCCTTGGCATTCTGTAGCACTCTGGAAGATACCTGTTTGCATATTTAAGATTATTTTAGGAAGATAGCAAATATTATCATAAATAGTGGTTCTGCTGCATACGCACAGCCATTATATTATTCCTATGGTGGGAACGCGAGAGCTCTGGGAATCTGTGCATTAATCATAATTCATAAGGATATTTGGTTACTCTAAATACATCTTATGCAGGGTGCATCTTGCGTATTAAAGACAAGAAAAATGGACGACAGTTTATTTCTATGCGTTCCTCTTACAATTTCGCTTGGAAAACTATACAACCGAATTGTGCTCTATGTTGTAAGCGCTCCCGAGCGGGGCCCTCGTTACCTCTCTGTTACTGTGTATGTTTGTTCTTATTTGTATATGTAACTGTTCATGTAATTATCAAATCTCTATGCCCCTCTTGTACCGCGCTGTGGCATATGTTGGCGCTTTACATATATGGCGATAATAATAATAGTAATATGCTCTGCTGTGAGGAACCATGAGATTTTGTACTCCATCTAAATTAGCAATATTAATTTCCATGCAGTAAAAAATACAGTGCGTCAAGTGCTCAAGAAGAAACGTTCAAAATGTCCTGAAAGGACCAATTATATTTCTGCGAGCTGTGCTGGGATACGAAATACAATATATTCAGACACCTACCCGGGCCCCAGTAGCGGACTTAAAAAAAATGAAGCCCTTAGGCACTTACCTGATGCCGCCCTCCTGTTCCCATGGCAACGTGACATCACACACTTGCCTACCGCACATCCGCAGATACGGCCAGCGCCACTCGCGCATGCGCACAAGCGGCAAATGCCGATCGCACACGCGTGGAGAAGCATGCTGGCATGCCGCCTCCAAATTCTGCTAACCCCCCCCAAAGTCTGCCCCCTTAGGCCCGTGCCTATCGGGCCTAACGGGAAATCTGCCACTGCCTGGGCCCTATCAGGAAAGTAATCCGCTTACTTCCTATAAGAAACCTGGTGCTCTATTGTCTCCTAGTGTTACAGCGAGTCACATGACCCCGCAGCATCATTTGATGCCGCATCGAGGTAAGGGGGGGGGGGGCGCGAGAACGGGAGAGAGCAGGCAGGGGGGGCGATATAGACTATTTCCATAAGACCCATACTGACATGTCTAAGGCCTATTGTGATGAAGGGGCACTGGTGTCAGGCCCAACAGGTTCAGAACCAATACTGGGCAGCAGCTGTAGTATTGAACAAACCCAGATGCTAGGAAGCATTACTGTCACAGCATAATCCTGTACTGTCACTCACTCCTGTAACCTGTAACCCCTCCCCCTAGCTTCTGTTAAAAACAGCCCACTTCCACTTCCTTGTTGCCAGTTCAATGTTCCTTGTGCACAAAAAGGAGCTCACCTGAGATGCCTGGGAGATATGGGACAGGGGAGTTTCCCAGCATCTGATTTAGTTCAATGTTAGAGCTACTGTCCTGAGTAATAGAGGTTGGGGTTTCTGATCTGGTTAGATCTGACACCAGTACCCCCTTCATCACAAGGGGCCTTAGGTTACGGCCCCAGTCCTCACTGCTGCACGCGCGCCTGGTGTCCTGGCGGCGCGTGTACCGTTTAAAGCCGCAGTCTGTAGGGGAGCTCTAGGGGAATGCGGGGGCAGGGACATGATGGGGACACGGCCTTGACGGGGCATATCTGCCCTTCTATTGGTGCGCGCCGATCACGTGATCGCGTCGCGGCATGGGAAGACAACATTCTTGTCTTCCTTGTCAGCGTACGCGTCACAGCGCTCTGTGCACCCACACAGCCACTGGGGCCTGCCCCTTAGATGGCTGTGCTGTGGTGTGTGGCGCGCATGCTTCGGCAACTAGGAATCTGGCCCAAGGCCTCGGGCATGGTCAGCACTTAGGCGCTGACCCGTGCTGAGGCGCGCTTACGCTCGTCAGTGAGCTCCTGCAGCCGCAATGAGAGCGGCTTTAGCAGGGGCTCGCACACGCTTCCGCAAGCGTGTGCGGAAGTGTAGGTCTTATGAAATTTTTCGTTCGAGCGCTCACGGGAGCGCAGGGCCTGTCATGTGAGCGGTTCGTCCAATAAGGGCGACCAGCTCCGTGACGTCATTGGCCCACCCCCCGACACGCCCCCGGACGGCGCTCGAACCAAGGCCAGGGAAAGCACCCGCATTCCCTCAGACTCAGCGCGCCTCTGCACGGCTGCAGTCACCCTGGATGCAGCCTAAGACTTGCTAGCATTGGTCTTATGGAAATGTTGTGTAACCCCCTTTCCCTATGCCTATGGGAAACCGCGAGCGACTACGCGTGCTGCTGATACCTGTACACTCACAGGAGGCCTGAGCCTCCGCTTCTCAGAGTCTGGGGAGAGCTCTCTCTCGGTGCAGCGCCTCCACGTATGAGGATCCTAGCGTAGGCGGGATTAACTCCTCATAGGAAACAATACGACAATAATAATAATACAACCACTGTATATAACACACTTTACTAACACAGTAATAACACAATAATACAATTACACACACTTCATAACAATAATAAAGCAATGACACAATGATGGTTCCCCCAACGTACTGAGGGTGCCCTGGGCACCTGAAACCCTGATGTCCGCAGAACAATCCCACCCAAATGGGAGGTAGCGCTACCCCCCCCCCCCCTTGTGAACTGTTGGTGCACATGTGATACCTGCCTGGGTACTCCAGTACACCAGGGGCAGCTTGCAGACTTGGCTGAGGCAGGTCCCATGCAGTGGGGTCTCCGACAGCAATCCCATCCCGCCTAAGGATACCGCCCCCCCCCCCCCCAGCGATGTGAGCTCCAGCTGGAGTGTCTCACACAAAGTCTCTCAACCCTAGTCTATAACATAAGGGGTGATCCCTGTAGTGTGGCAGTCCCTACAATTCTCAACTAGAGTGACAGGCTATCTGGGGTCTAAGGGGCAAGATTTGGCCTAGTCAGAAAGCTACTGCTCCCTGGACACTACCTTCTCTTGTTTCCAGCTACCTCACAACTAACTGTCGCCTCACTGGTCCCGCGGAGCAGTTCTGAGTTCAAAAACAGCTGCTCGCGCCTTTTCCCGCAAAGCTTTCTGGGACTTGTAGTCTCTGGCAATGTTTTCAGCAATTCCAAGATGGCCACCGGTCTGGCCGCAACTGCGCATGTGCGCCGGACCCAAAATGGCCACCGCTATTTCGCCCCGATTGCGTGGAGCAGCAGAGCCATTCCCTGTGCCGGAATCATAGTAGGGGGACCATAGGGGACTCCGCTACAGTTGTATATTGTATGAGGTGTGACTCATTAGCATGAGACACTACTAAATTAGGTTTGCGTTCTTGCTCAGTTACTATGTGTGAGTTTCAGACTTTTTGGTCATTCCAATTGGATATTCAGAGCCAGTGTGAAAAGAAGCCTTATCCTGCATGGTGTGGACATGCGAGCAGGGCTTACAGAGTACCAAAACCTGCAAATTCAATCAGAAAGGGCTTGTTCCGCATGGATATGCACAGCTCGTGGCTACTAATTAGATTGTAAGCTCTTCGGGGCAGGGACTCCTTTTCCTAAATGTTACTGTTCTGTGTGAAGCACTTCTTCCCATTATGTGTTATTTGTATTATTTGTTATTTATATGATTGTCACGTGTATTACTGCTGTGAAGCGCTATGTACATTAATGGCGCTATATAAATAAATATATACACACGTACATAATATAATATGCACCAAAGTATCACAAATCCTCAATAAGACTATAATAGGTAGGAAACGAAGGAAATATTTACAAGGTGTCTCAGATATCAGTCAGTATTTAACCCCTGAGGGACTAGGGTGTCTAATGTGAATATCTAAAAAAACAAAGCTTCTCTACGATAAGATTTAACTCTATCACCCCACGGGATGGTATCTGAACATGTACCATTGCGATACATTTAAAATTATTCAAAGTACCCAAAGAGCAAATAGAAAAGGGTTTTCACACTGGGTGTACCTGATCCCTTTACTCCTTGTAAATCCATGCTCCATGATACACAGCTTTGAAAGTCTACTAGATAATCCCGCATATTGTTTTGCTCAACCACAACTCAAGAGCTAAACGTCAAAATGAGTTTGGCGTGTAATAAATAAATACATCTTGAATATTTTAGTTTTTTTTCTTTATTTTCAAAACTCTTGTGTTTTTTTTTTAAATAGGAACATACTTTGCAGTGACCACATCTAAATGATCCTTTCAATGCAGGAAACAAGCTAGTCATTTTATTGGTAGTAGACAAAGTAAATGTACTACAGTACATGACAATGTTTTATTTTTTCCCAAAAAGGTATTAGAATTCAATTGCTTTAAAATACCTGACCAGGTCCAACTTGTAATTCCGTGGGATTAGAAATTAGTATTTGAAATCATTGATGTTCTTGTATAGCGCTGCTAGTTGTACGCAGCGCTTTACAGAGACATTTTGAAGGCACAGGTCCCATGGAGCTTACAATCTATGTTTTTGGTGCCTGAGGCACAGGGAGGTAAAGTGACTTGCCCAAGTTCACAAGGAGCCAACACCGGGAATTGAACCAGCTGCTTCAAACTCAGTGCCAGTCAGTGTCTTTGCTCACTGAGCCACTCCCTCTCCATGATTATTTCAAACTGGGCCTTTGAAATGTTTTTTGACCTGGTATTTAACATTTAAAAAATGGCCAAATGAAACAGTTCAAAAATGTTCCAAACAGGGTTTAAAATACTCTAACATGTCCATATTTTAATTCTGTGGTTTTAGAAATGTATATCAAATCCTGGATTTCAAATGAGAAGAATATTCATAATGTTTGAAATCTTCTAAAAACAAACTTAGGTTAAAAAGATACCATATTTTTTTTAGTAGCGGATCTAAAGATAAAATAATGTGTTCTAACAATGAACATAATCAGTGCCGCTTGTTTACTGTATTACGTTTTGGAATAAGGGGGGATCTAGATTGGAGGAGTTATAATTAATCTTATTTCTTTTTCTGCTTTTATTACTTCTATAAAGATGAGTCAGGAGAAATCACATCCTCCCTGTCTCGTAATAATGCAGTTTGAAAAACCTCAGAGAGCATTTGTGTATCATAAACCCCTCTCCGGAAATCACTGAAGATGATCCTTATTTGAAATTTTTTTAATAGAAGAACAATTGTATCTTAGACGCAAAAATTGTGCTCAGAATATTCCCCCGGAAACAAAGTTGGTGAATGGCATGTAGGAAATAATTCCTAGAGTTTTCTTTCCTAAAAAACATCTGTGTGAACTGTCCTCCAAATCTACATACAGATAGAGGTCCAGAAATTGGATACGAGGAAAGTGATATTGGTAAGAACAACTCAAATGATCAGGATTTAGATTTCAACATTGAAAAAAGAATGTAGGGGCTTCCACGGAGGCATTCCAAGCAAGTTGTCAACATAGCCAGGGGTGCCAACAGGTGGTGGAAAGGAGGGCCAAGTGTCCAAGGCCCGGCGGCTCCGGGAGGCCCGGATGGTGTCAGTAGTTTGGCCAGGCTAGAAGTCGGGACCCAACTTCTGCGTCCCGCTGTCTGGGCCTCCGTACACCGGGCCATGCTCCCCTATGCTGTGGGAACCTTCTTTTTGAGGGCCCTGGATAATCTGTTGGCGGGCATGAATATAGCACCTGTAAAACACTATATATTAGGACATCGCCCACCAACCCATGGATGGGTTGGCGTAGCAGGGGGGAAAACATGTGCCCATAACTGTCCCACGTCTTTGGAGGTAAAAAGTGTCACCAAAAAGAAAATAGTTGTGTGTGACCAAAAAGTGAATAAACTCTAAAATAAAAACAAGGCCCAGTTTGAAATAATCTCATTTGAAATCCAGGATTCCAAATAGCTTTTTAACACCATAGAATTAAAAGGTAGACATGTTAGAGTAGTTTAAATAAAGTTGGGCCATTTTTTAAATATTACATTTTTCGAAAATATCTCAGGTCCCGGGTCAATTATTTTTTTCAAAGGCCCAGTTTGAAATAATCTTCTCATTTGAAATCCAGGATTCCAAATAGATTTCTAACAGAATTTAAAGATAGACTTGTCAGAGTATTTTAAACCAAGTTTTGGGGAAAAAAATTAATGTTTTATTTTTTCTCAAAAAGGTATCAGAAATCAATTGCTTTAAAATACCTGACCAGGTCCTACTTGTATATCCGTGGCATTAGAAAATTGTATTTGAAATCCTTGATTTCAAGTGAGATTATTTAAAACTGGGCCTATGAAATGTTTTTTGACCAGGGACCTGGTATTTATGAAACAGTTAAAAAATGTTCCAAACATGGTTTAAAATATTCTAACATGTCCATATTTTAATTCTGTGGTGTTAGAAATGTATATCGAACCCTGTATTTCAAATGAGAAGAATATTTCACACTGGGCCTTTGAAATGTTATTTCACCCGAGGCTGGACATTTGTGAAACATTTAAAAAATGTCCCAAACGTGGTTTAAATTACTCTAACATGTAATTATTTTCATTTTAATTATATAGTGTTAGAAATTAATTTGGACTCCTGCATTTCAAATGAGAAGATTATTTAAAACTGGGCCTTTTTTAAATGTTTCTTGACTCGGGGGGACCTTTATGAAATTTTTGTCCAAAACATGGTTCAAATTATCCTGTCATCTTTTAACTCCGTGGTATTAGAAATCTATTTGGAATCCTGGATTTCAACGAGAAATATTTCAAACCAATTGTTAATAATTAAACCAAGTTGTGCATCTCTGACATTGTGTCTCTATGTAATGTGCATTGTGTTCTGTATATACCTGTGTGTCTCATTGTGTGCCTTGGTTACTATCAGGTACACCATGATTCAGAATGGCAGGGTCAGTGCCTGTGGACAATGGGGAGGTGAGAAGGGTGAGCCCATCTGCTGGGAGAGTACACACTACAAAAAGTGGAGCATGTTCTACCGCTGCCGAAAGTATGGAGCTGAAATTGGTCCTAACCCGTCAGTTCAGTTCCCATTGGTCAGCTCCAATTTCCTACTCTCCCAAGCCCCAACCTTGGGGGCTGTCCTTAGGCACTCTCTCTGTTAGCGACTCTGATTTGTCTGTCCCTGATGCACACCGCCTCCTGATTGGCTCAGCAGAGGAAAGGTCTCTGCTGATTGGTCGGCACCTGGTTTTCTATGTTTCCAAATGGAGACCCGGGAAAGTATAGAAGCTGACGCCGATCAGAGCTCCACAGTTGTTCTTGGTTGGTCTCGATGTCCAGAGACCAAAGGTATCGAGAACTGTGTGACCAGTGGCGGTCATCCTAAATTACTGGGATCCAGGAACGGACTATTGAGGCAGCATCCAGGGTAAGATATCTTAGGCAGCGCCCTGCACCTAGTGGGCTAGGAGTCCCCCCATATTCCCTGGTTTTGGTGAGTTATTGCTGTGTTTTCCTTGTGCTGTTCCCTGCTGGCTCCAACCATAATAAACCTTTGTTTATTTATAACCTCTGCGTTCTGCCTGGTGTACAAACAAGACCGCGGGTGAATGAATAATTCCTGATTGTGAGACGATTAAAGAGATTTTATTCTGCAAGTTGAATCCTGAATTAAAAGTGCGGCTGAAGTTGGGCTGACATTAATATACATAAAATCAACTCGTAAATCTGAAAACAAACAACATGACACACACCTTGTGTTTCCATTAATGGGCCATTCAAAGGCAGCAGTATGAACAGGTGACAGCGCTGGAGCCAGGATCAAAGAGTAATTCAAGGACACGTTCTGAACTTGGGTATATATATACATCTAAAAAAAAAACTAACAGAATACATAGAAGAAGAGATCGACAAATCACGCCTGGTGGTTGATCCCTAACGTTCTTCTACGTTGCTATTTACTGTGCAGGATTTCTGCAAGGCAAATAAAGAAGGAACAATACAACCCATCAAAACAGTACACAGCTATAACCTTGACTTGGAGCACGCCCTGTGTTGTAATCCTTTAGGATTACAGTAAATGTCTTTATGAAGACTCCTGCTGCTGATGCTATCGCAAGATGCAACAGACTTCAGATACAGTGGTAGGTGGGAAGAGGTTCATATTTATCTGTCTGGATAAATGCTATCGGGGCGGTACTTTCTGGAAAATGTTCCATTTAGAATTAAAAATCACTCTCATGTTTTTACTTTGTTTTTGTTTTGTTTGTTTTTTTGTTACCTAAATTACGTTAATAAAATGACAGCTTTGGTTAAAATCACTTATCTTTGAATTGAAAAGAAAATGTGTGTGCTTAGTCTTTATGTATATCTTTAGGTATATAGCGCCCACAGTGTACTCAGCGCTTTACAAAGACAATATATTACAGGGAATTATAATACAGTAGGCGCAACAAAGTTGGACCGTAGGGCAGAAACTCCCTTCCCGGAGAGCTTACAATCTAGTAAGGAAGCTACAGATGATGTGTGTAAATAAACCTTAATGTAAAACTGGTGGTGTGCAGGGCCATCTTAACAACATTAGGGGCCCCCGGTCAAAGCAGTGCATGGGGTCCGGCCTACACAATCACTCACCAGCCTCCCACATGCTCACTAGCAGCAGCAGGCACCGGACGCGCTGCACTGCTAGGCTGCGAGCGGTTGTGACGCGAGCCGGGGTGCCGGGTGGGGGGAGAGCGATCCAAGGTGCCGGGGCGCCACGGCGGGGGGATAGCGAGCCCTCCTGGCTAGACTTAGAATGGTGGGCACGCGTGGCCCCCCCTATGCTGTGGGGCCCCCGGGCAACTGCCCAGCGTGCCCATAAGTTAAGACGGCCCTGGTGGTGTGAATATATCTTTAAACGTGGTCTGATAATGGAGGAGTCCAGTTATTTATTTATATTTATTATTTAGGGGGGGTGCTGGATACACTTCTCAGACTGCTGCAGTTCAACTCTACGCATTTCGCTTGCTTCCAAGCTTCGTCATGAGTTCAATCTGTTGCATCATACTTGATAATATATATATACCCCTATAGGTTTCTGATTGGATAAGGAAATAGTTCATAGCTTCCTATTGGTTGGATTAAACACTTGTGATTTTCCAATGGGTGGGACTACTTCTTCGTCCTTCTCAGCTAATACAATACATAACATAATATCTTTAATAACATAATATTTAAACAATATACCATAAAAATACATAAGAATACTTAAGAATACATTAAAAAAACTCTATCTAATACTAACTAATACATAAAAAAGCTAACTGATAATTATATATGAACTGGTTAAATACTTCTACATGACTGATAGCTATATTCTGGGGGTATTTATATCTGAGCTAATATTCGGGGTTTGACACTCAGAAAAACATATATATATGAAGGAAATAAAATGGAAAAAATGGAAATAAAAGAGAATGGTGGAAGGGAAAAGGAAGAGCAAAAAATACAAAATTAGTATTGCATTTAGAATTTAATGCATCTAACCTTTATAGATGCATGCATATACATAACTACAATAATATAAATATATATATACATATATCAAATACGAATAAATATACATAAAAATATCTGTATATATATATAAAAAAACATAAAAACCATTTGTATGTAATAAGCTCATATGAAAAATATATATCCCTCAGAGCTCGTGTGAGGGGTCTGGAATAATGTTCTATATGATTAGCACTGGAAATAACTAAAAACCATTAATAAAATATTAATAAAAGTAAAAACAGGAAAAAACAGAAAAAAGCAGACAGCACACAGTCTATATGATCTTATTAAAATTAATTAACTATATAAAAACACCAATTTCTATATCCGCATTAAGACCTGCCGGACTTAACGTTTTTAAGCGGTGAATCCAGGATGTTTCTCTCTTTATTAATTCTTTTGTACGGTCACCACCTCTCCAATTGAGGGGGACATGTTCAATACCTCTAATGATTATATCCTTTGGATTTGATGAATGAAATAGATTAAAATGTTTTGGAACACTGTGTGTATCTACCTTTCGTCTTATATTTCCTATATGCTCTAGTGCTCTGACTTTCAAAGCACGAGTAGTTTGTCCTATATATTGGAAGCCGCAGGAGCATTCCAATAAATAAATAACGAAATTTGTGTTACGATTGATTAATTGTTTGATTTTAAATTCATCATTTGTAATATTAGATTTTAAAGTATCCTTTACCCCTTTACAACAAAAATCGCAGACTTTACAGTTACCACATGAATAGAAGCCCTCTGGGAGTTTTAACCAGTTCGTTTCCTTTGTGCTCTCTTTCTTAATTTTGAGGACACTGGGCACTAATTTCTGTTTTAAGTTCCTGGCTTTGGTAAAAATAATATTTGGCCTTGCTGGTATTACACTTCCCAAAATAGGGTCATTCTGAAGAATGTGCCAGGTCTTGTTTAGAGCCTGTTTAATTTTACTTGCTTCTCTATTGCATTGTATCATAAAAGTGGTCGTGAAGTCTATCTTTTTTTTCGTTTTAAAATTAATGGGAGGTTTTATTAAAAGTTGTCTGTCAAATATGTCTGTTTTCGATTTAGCTTCTCTAATACTTGTTTGGCTATACTTTTTTTCTATGAATTTGTTCTTCAATACTTCTGATTGTTCCTCATAAATTTCTGTCTTGCTGCAATTTCTTTTTATCCTCATAAATTGGCCTTGAGGAACATTAGAAATCCACCTTGGGTGATGGCAACTACTATTTAATACATCGTTATTGCTGTCTACTGATTTAAAAAATGTTTTAGTCAAAATGGTATTTTCTTATATGTAAATCACAAGGTCTAAAAATTCTACATTGGTCTTACTAAAATTGGATAAGAATTTAAAATTAAAATTATTAGTATTAATATATTTTAAAAATTGATTTAATAAAACTTCGTCGCCACTTTTCCAGAGGACCAGGTTTGCACCAAACTCATGCGAAGACCAAATATGATCTTGTTCCCAGATGGTCATGAACAGATTCGCATAGCTTGGTGCAAACCTGGTCCCCATTGCGGTACCACAGAGTTGTAGAAAGAATTCTTGATTGAACCAAAAATAATTTTTGGACAATATAAAACGTATCCCTTCTAAAATAAAATGTATTTGCTCTATATCCATATTTATATCCTCGGTTAAAATTCTGTTAATCGCATCCAACCCTTGTGCATGATCTATGGATGTGTACAATGAAGAGACATCACATGTCACAAGTATAAAATTGTCTTCCCATTGTATATCCTCTAAAATTGATAAAAATTTTATCATGCAGCTGGTTGCGACAGGTTCAATGCCAGGACCATCCTGCCTCTAGTTATAGAGGTAAATAAGGATTTTAATGAGTTAGTGTTAGGACCTGCAATATTATGGTCATGCCTTGAAAGTGGCTCGCAGGCTTATAAGCTTTGGCCAAAGGGTTAACTAAATTACCATTTTTCAAGAGATATATAGGTATTTCACTGTGTATTTTTGTCACATTGGATGTTGCTCTGGACCTCTTTATTAAATGCCTACTTTAATATTTCTTGGGAATCGTTTTTTGGAGTCAGTGGTGCTTTAAAAATCACTGAGCTGCAGCAGAGCTGAAAAGCGGACAGAAATAATAAAGAGAAGGGGTAGAGACCGCACATTGGGGGTTATGCACAAAGCAGTGATAAGTGCTTTTAAGTGAGATAAAAAGCCATTATAGCGCGATACTGCACTGTTATCACTGCTTTGTGAATCTCACAACAGGCAGTATCACGCTATAAAGGCCTGTATCTCACTTAAAAGCACTTATCACTGCTTTGTGCATAGCACCCAGAAAACCCACTTATTGTATTGTATGTCTTTATTTATATAGCGCCATTAATGTACATAGCGCTTCACAGCAGTAATACATGTGGTAATCGTATAAATAACAGATAATATAAATAACAGATCATGGGAATAAGTGCTTTAGACAAACATAACATTAAGGAAG
Source organism: Ascaphus truei (assembly GCF_040206685.1). Lineage (NCBI taxonomy): Eukaryota > Metazoa > Chordata > Amphibia > Anura > Ascaphidae > Ascaphus > Ascaphus truei. Next base: position 28,812,171 of record NC_134494.1, read on the forward strand.
AGGAGTCCCTGCCCCGAGGAGCTTACAATCTAATTGGTAGGTAGGGAGAACGTACAGAGACAGTAGGAGGGAGTTCTGGTAAGTGCGTCTGCAGGGGGCCAAGCTTTATGTATCATGTGTTCATAATGTTCACAGTGCAATTCGTATGCTTCTTTAAGCAAGTGTGTCTTAAGGTGGGTCTTAAAGGTGGATAGAGAGGGTGCTAGTCGGGTACTGAGGGGAAGGGCATTCCAGAGGTGTGGGGCAGTCAGTGAAAAAGGTTTAAGGCGGGAGAGGGCTTTAGATACAAAGGGAGTAGAAAGAAGACATCCTTGAGAAGAACGCAAGAGTCGGGATGGTGCATAGCGAGAAATTAGGGCTGAGATGTAAGGAGGAGCAGAAGAGTGTAAAGCTTTAAAAGTGAGGAGAAGAATGGAGTGTGAGATGGGATTCACTGCTTAGTGCATAACCCCTATTGTGCTAGATTCACTAAGCACCAGTAAATCAGGACAAATATTGTGCCGTAACCTCAAGCAGGAACAATCATTATTTTCCCCGAGTTTATGCCATATAAAGTAATTATATGCAAAATGAACTGGCATAATTGAGATCGTTAGCATATAGAGCATCACGTTTGTTTAGAATACCGTTTTTAGGGGGCGTGCTGATGACATCATCCGCAGCAGTCGGGTAAGAGGAGAGCTCCGGAGACCCGCTCCCATAACCGCCTAATTAAGCGCTTTCATCGGCGAGAGAATCCGGCAAAAGTGCCCTCCCCAACCGCTGAAGCACCAGCCATGTCATAGAAGAGGAAAAATCAGGCCGCGCAGGGAGTAACTAAATACTTTGCTCCCGCGCGGCAAAGCTCCGACACGGGAGCAAGGAAGCAAGATGGCGGCTCCCCGCCAGGCGCACGAGGAACCAAATCTAGGCCGCCTGACCCTGAAGGGGCTGGGAAGTCTGGAGACAGCCTCCCCTCGGACGAGGGAATCACCAAATCCTACCTGGAGGAACTCCACGGTAAGCTGTACAGAACCCTGCAGGCTGACCTTAAAGACGCAGTGACGAAATAAAACAGGACATCCAGGGCCTAACAGAGAGGACCACAACTCTAGAGAGCAGACTTGAAGAGGCCCTTAGACATCAATCTGACGCCGATGATGAAATAATCCGTCTAGGCAATGAAGTCCTCTCACTGAGGGATGGGCTAGAGGACCAGGAGAACCGGGATCGCCGCCAGAATTTAAGAATTCGCGGCATCCCTGAAACGGTTCTGCCTGGTCAGCTCAAAGAGTACCTGACGGAGCTATTTACCATGATATGCAACGATCTGGATCAACGAGATCTCGAAATAGACCGTGCCCACCGTGCGCTGGGCCCGAGGTCGGACGATACCAACCGTCGCCGAGACGTAATAATCCGGCTTCATAGTTACTCGACTAAGGAAAAAATCATCGGGGCCTGTCGAAAGCGGGACACTATTCAATTCCGCGAGGAGTCGCTCCAAGTATATAATGATTTATCAAAGCTGACTATAAACCGTCGAAACGAAATGCGCCCCCTCACTCTTCTCCTACGAGAGAAAGGCATCAAATACAAATGGGGCTCCCCTTTTAAGCTCATCGTTAATAACAAAGGGAAATACGTTACACTCAGACACCCAGACGACATGGAACACCTGGCAAAGGCCCTCGGTTTGTCCCTCGTGAGGCCACGAGCTGCTGAACCAGACCGAGACCATCCCCGTGATTCGGAAGATCTGCCGTAAGAGCCTCAATGAGATTGGCGGGTCAGAAACAGTCACGGGATAAATGAGAATTCCCCTGAGATACTTACACTCACGGAGAAGTCCTGAAAGACCGCTGGGGCGTTACAGAGCCCGAAGGGCATCACCAAGTATTCGTAGTGACCGCTACGTGTATTTAAGGCGGTCTTCCATTCGTCACCCTCCCGAATACGAATAAGGTTGTACGCCCCCCGGAGGTCCAATTTCGTGAAGATCTTAGCCCCCTGGAGTTTATCAAACAGTTCGGATATGAGAGGGAGGGGGTACCGGTTCTTGACTGTGATCCAGTTGAGACCCCGATAGTCGATGCACGGTCGGATAGAGTTGTCCTTCTTTTTAACGAAAAAAACCCGGCACCGGCGGGGGAGGATGAATGGCGTATGAAGCCCTTCTCGAGGTTTTCATGGATGTATTCGTCCATGGCCTTGGTCTCTGGAATGGAGAGAGGATAGGACTTGGATCCAGGAATCAGGTGGATAGGACAGTCGTAGGACCTGTGGGGGGGCAAAACTTCAGCTCTAGTCTTGCAAAAGACGTCCAGAAATCGGAGTAGACCTCTGGTAGGTCGATCTTGGGAGTTGACGGAACCGTAATCCCAGCGTGTTGCATGAGAGGAATGGTGCTAGAGATGAGTAACTCCTTCGGTTTTGGTGCCCATTGCATAGGAGTGCGCGCCCTCCAGTCAATACGGGGATTGTGCTGCTGGAGCCAGGGTAGGCCAAGGGTTACCTCGGTCCCGGGGGAATGAATCACATCCAACGTAAGGGTTTCAGTGTGGCCATAGGTAAGATAAGGTGAGGGCAATCGTCTCGAGGGAAATGAAGGCCGGGTTCAAGGGTCGACCGTCGATCCCTTCTAGTCCGATGGGTACTCTCTTCCTAATGAGTGTAATATTATTAAGCTTCGTGAATTCCTGATCCACAAAGTTCCCACCTGCTCCGGAATCAACAAAGGCAGCCGCAGAGGCGCGAAACGAAGGGCCCGAAAGAGTGACCGGAATGAAAAGCTTCTTGGGGAGCTCGTCACTGGAAAGGGGGCCAAGGAAAAATGGCACCCAGGGAGAGCCCCTTTATACTCACTGGGTGGAGTCGTTTCCCGGACACAGGGGACAATTCCGAATCAGGTGTCAAGGGGATCCGCAATAGAAAAGAAAAAGGGAGTAAACCCAAGAACTGATGCTGCCAAAGTCACATATAGGGGCTAATTGGATATGATCCGCAATCCACTTGAGAAGTGAAAGGCAACTCACTATTGAAACATACTGTATGTTATAAAGTCATATAAAGGATAATATAGTAAGACTCACCTTGGGTGGGGGGCCAGTATGCAGGATGAGGCAAGGTACAAGAGATGAAGTGTCCGCAAACACCTCACTCTTGAACCAATAATGCCGCCAGCTGCTGCCCTTACCCTGCCCGGTGTCTGTGATATCCGTATTCAGCTCACTGTAAGCCGTTCCATGAGGTGAGATGACAAGCTGATGTGTCAAACCTGAAGAATACGAAGAACAAGAGCACACACGAATACTAGCCCAACTAGCAGAAGCTATGCAGAGCAATGATTCCCAGGGAGAACGGGGGTAATATACGTGGAGGGGCCAATCAGGGAAGGAGGCAGAGCGGAGGTGTGCCGTGGAGTGCCTTGTGACTGGTGCAGGCTGTGATCCTTGCCTGTGATCAGCTGTGGAGTGTGAGAGCAGGAGCGAGGCTGCAGCTGTACACGGGGGCATGCCTAGAAGGCCAGAGGAGTGAATAAATTACTGCCGGAGGCGCGCGCTGTGTAAGATCCTCCTGCGCACGCCCCGACAAGATGGCGGACGCAAGAACCGGCGTCGGGCGAGATCGCCGAGTCCCACGCCGAGGATACGTCAGCGGGGAGCGAGGGGCGGCAGCAACGACCTCTGAGGCAGGTAAGGAGGTGTTGCGTGAGCCCTGCTTCCTGACAGAACTTCTTTAACCCAGTTGCAAAGCTGTGTAATATGGACAGATTTATAGGGTTCCTTGTTACAATGGATTTGAAGCAAAAGGTGACGCTATGTGCTCATTTTTATTTATTTATTAAATATTTTACCAGGAAGTAATACATTGAGAGTTACCTCTCATGTTCAAGTATGTCCTGGGCACAGAGTTATAAGAACAAATAATACATGTTTACAAATACATAGTTACATAAATGAACAGGGTATACATTATATACAATACATTGTATGCACAGTTAGAGATAATATATATTATAGACGTATGTAGCAGTTACAGACCAGATAAAAATGTGAGACAGCTTTGGTTTTGAAAGAACTTAGACTGGTGGCGGCTGTGAGAGTCTCCAGTAGATTGTTCCAGTTTTGGGGTGCACGGTAAGAGTTGGAGCAGCGGCCGGATACTTTGCTGAACCTTGGGACCATGAACAGTCTTTTGGAGTCAGATCTCAGATGATAAGTGCATGTCATTTGCATGTCATTACCCAGAATCCATGGCTGCAGTGGAAGGACTGTATGCTAACAGATAATGGGGAAAAGCAGGGTTGCAGACCCGTCTGAGACATGTGAATGTGCTCACACATGGTATTTGTATTTGTCATCTAAGCCAGCGGTGCGCAATCTGTGGGGTGCGACCCCCAGGGGGGGCGCGAGACTGCCGACGGGGGGCGCGGGGTTTACAGAGGCCCCGCGCGCTTCCCGAAGGCACTTAAATTAAGTGCCGGGGGAGCTGCAGGGCCTCTGTAAACCATACTTACCCGTGGCTCCAGCGGCTTCCTCCCGGCGTCGCCATGGCAACGCGGCGTCAAAATGACGCTGCGAGGTCATGTGACGTCACGTTGCTATGGCAACGTGACGTCATTACGCCGGAGCGCGGGTAAGTTGGGGTTGGGGGGGGGCGCGGGAGCGAGGGGACAGCCGTCAGGGGGGCGCAGGGAAAAAAGTTTGCGCCCCCCTGATCTAAGCTACTAAATTATCCTTCTTTTAAGCCTCTACACATCCATATATCAACTTTGATCTCTTGATACACCTCTACTTGCCTCTCATGCATAACCCAAGGTTGTCTCATCTGTGCACCATTGACCTCCACAACCCTCTCCAGTCTTAAACCTTTTTCACTTATCTCTCACTCAGGCGGCAATATTAGATTGTAAGCTCTGTGGGGTAGGGACTGCGGCCCTTATTCTGTAAGGTGTGATAGCGCAGATGGTGCGGTACCGCACGAAAAGCCCACGTTAAAGTCAATGGGGCATTTCATGCGATAGCACGTCATCTGCCCCATCACACCTTTGAGAATAAGCCCCCGTGTCTGCAAAATCCAATGTCCAGTGTCCGCACTGTCAACATTACGAACACATTATTAATAGGAGGCCTTGACTAATATACATTCTGTTTTTTTCCCTGCTTTACAGAACTCCTTAACATCACAGTTGCACAAACATTATTAAATTGTGTCCTTCATATTTAGTATTGTACATGTGTCAAAACAAACTGATTTGTGCTTGTGTGAGTCTGCACTTAGATTCGTCATATTAAACGCATACAGTAAGTAGGTAGTTCTCAGCAACAACAATTAATAACCCCACTTGCCTAGTCAGTCATAGTTAAGAGCAGGCTAAGCTTTTAAACTACACAAGTCCTTACTTTTACTCTTTGCACGCAAGCATTTAATCCATAGATTGGGATCTGCATATATTATACTCATTCTTAAAATCTGTCACTTCATTGCAGGAGTCTTTAAACCTAGATACAGAATGAAGCGTTGTCTGCTTTTCTATTTAATTTTCCTGCGAGACTTCTTGGAAACCAATGCGTACCAGTCACAGGTACATATCTGACGTAATAGACTAAACAGATTGTGCTGGTGACAATCCCGCAATCTGATTGGCTGGAGGACGAGGGGGCGTTCATTTCCCATCAGCCCCGTGTTTCAGGCATTCCAATGTTCCATCGTTCCATCATTATGAAGTGTGTTTTAAGAAGTAGGCCTCAAGCCTCAACTCAACGTTCTGAGGAAAGTCTTTGCCCTGATTTCCTATACATTCAAATAGTTAATGATGCATTGAAGTCAGGGCAAATTGACGCATCATAACCTGTACGTTATCCCTCTTCTAACAATATTGAATGGAGGGTCATTTCTATTTAGTTAACTGTACATAGCAATAAATACGGGGATTTGCCTTATGCTGGAGCTTTCCCTCTCACTGTTTTGCTCTCTATAAAATCTATTTATAGTCTGGAGGTTGGGGAAAGCGATAGAGCCAGAGTGGCCCACTCCAGTTCGCAAGGGCCCCCAACAGGTCAGGTTTTAAGGCTAGCCCTGCTTCAGCACAGGTGGCTCAATCAGTGGCTCAGTCAGAATGACTGCACCACCTGTGCTGAAGCAGGGATATCCTGAAAACCGGACCTGTTGGGGGCCCTTGCGGACTGGAGTTGGCCACCCCTGATATTGAGACTGACTTTGTTCGACCCAAAGCGATTGATAAGTTCTGTTTTAATTTACTCCTCCCACTCGCACCATAAATCCCTCATCTCGTGGCAGACATACCTGAAACTGGTGCGACTAAGATTAATACATAGGCGCAGGTGCAAGGAAATAACAACTTTGCGCCGACATTTTTGCCTTTGACAGACAGAGCCCAGATCATTCACTCCTTTCCTGGCTGTGAGCAAAGCAAAACATGAATACCGCTCTCTGGGAAGAAGGGGAAAGGATCTCCCTTCATCGGGAGTCTGAGAGGCATTTGCCCCACTTTAGGTGTGATTCTTTAGCATTATCGCCATTCATCCAGTGCAGTCACTCATCGATCTCACTCTTTTGTTCCAAGCGGAATTCAGCTCCCCACTGTCCTGAAAAGCTTTACCATTCAATGAAAAGTCACTTTTTTTTTTTGTAAGGCTGGAATCTGACCTGTCACATACAGGGGTCGCAGTCTGTAATCTAAGAAATTCCACAAATGTGTTTGGGACCACTTGAGACAATGCATGGGGGTGAAAAAACATTTAAAAAAATATATTGGCTGCCTGCGTAAGAGAAAGACTTTAACATGGGACTGAGAGGAAATTATAGAAATCCTATCCCAACTAGATCTAAATGAATATGGTGTGTGTGTGTGTATATAATATATATATATATATATATATATATATATATATATATATATATATATATATATATATATCTCAAATAATCCTGTATGCTCATTTGCATGTCTTAGGCAGGTCTGCAACCCTGCCTTTCACCATTATCACCCAGCACACAGCATTTCCACTGCAGCAAGGGATTCTGGGAAATGACATGCAAATGTATTTATTTATAAAATATTTTACCAGGAAGTAATACATTGAGAGTTACCTCTCGTTTTCAAGTATGTCCTGAGCACAGAGTGTCACTTTTTGCTTCAAAACCATTTTTAACATGGTTCCCTATAGGCTTAAGCTTGCTGCATGGTCACAGATTTAAGCACAGCCAGGGTTAAGATGCATAGCCAGAAAACCCACCCACAGACAGCTGTTTCGACCTTAATGGGTCTCCTCATATATATATATATAATCCAAGCACTTCAAAGGAGAAAGAATAATTGAAATGTGCACAAAAAAAAGTGTATTGGTAATCACATACAGAATTAGTAAAGAACATTTATAGCCATTGGTTCAATATAAGGCTGCGGTCCCAGTGCGTACAAGCGCCACCCCCGAATATATCCGGGCCCAGTACCTGCGTCGGCGCGCATTTAGCAGCCGCGCCGTACTGCAAGTTTTCACACATAAAAAATGTTTGTATGTGGAACTTGCGACAGAGGCGGGGCCACACCCCCGCCGGCGATTCAACCAATGAGGGCAAACCAGCTGCATGAGGTCATGCCCACGCCCCCGCAAACCCGCCGCCACGCCCCCTCCCGTCGCAATCTCTCCCTCTCTCCCAGGACCGCGATCCGCGGTGAAGCGCTGTGCACGTATCGCCCCCCCTCCCACCCCCCCTCCGGGCGCGCGCTACAGAACGCACTGGGACCGCGGCCTAACATGAGAAGAATGCCGCTGAGGTTATAGAGATGGTTAATAAGACATCATTAATCAGGGTAACTAGCCCCCGTATGACATAGAAAGCATGTAATGGGCCGCGCTCCAAAATACCCACAACAGGAATTGGCTCATAATGAAAACACAATGATGCCAAACCAATATTTCCCCTGCTCTACCGGTGGAAAAATACTGGTCCTTAGTCTGTGTTAGTAGTTGTTAGTGAAAAAACGTACAAAAAATGTCCTTTAGTAATCCTTAGAGCAGGGGGGCTCAACTCCAGTCCTCAAGGGCCACCAACAGGTCAGTTTTTAAGGATATCCCTGCTTCAGCACAGGTAGCCCAATCAGTGACTCAGTCAACCACTAAGCTACCTGTGCTGAAGCAGGGATATCTGGAAAACCTGACCTGTTGGCCCTTGAGGACTGGAGTTGGCCACTCCTTGCCTTGCAGTGTATCTAGGGGTTAAACAGCAGGGTTCCTCCCCTAAGGTGTGTGTTAGAGTACTCTTCTATCTTTTAGTTACCTAATGTTCTATGTGCATATGTTTGAAGCATACATTATTTCAGGGGAGCGCAATCTTTGTTCCCTGCACCCCCCCTGGCGGCTTCTCTCCGCTCTCCGCGCCCCCCCCTCCCCACCTTGGCTCCAGCGTCACAATGTCACATGACCTAGCAGCGTTATTTGACGCTGCGTTGCCATTGCGACGCGTCTCCAGAAGCAAGGTAAGTGTAGTATACAAAGGCCTTCGCCGCATCCCCGGCACTTAATTTAAGTGCCTTCGGGAAGCGCGCGGGGTCTCTGTAAACCCCGCGCCCCCCAGTTTGCGCACCTCTGCATTATTTAATAATAATACATTTAAACATTGTAAGGCTGAAGATACAAACACATCTTGTATTCTGTATGAGTAAATCTGTACAATGAGTAGCGGGATATTGCAATTTTAAATTAGTAATCCCCCTCCCCCCAGAAATATGGGTTTAACTAATATAATATTAGTATCTTGCCCCCTGAGCATGTTGCAGGGCTAATCTCTATGTTCTGAGGTCACCTTGGTAACCTTTACAATGCAATGGGCTCTGGGGAGAGCTTCATTTTAACCTCCCGGACACTTAACATTTCAATTAGACTGTAAGCTCCTCGGGGCAGGGACTCCTCTTCCGAAATGTTACTTTTATGTCTAAAGCACTTATTCCCATGATCTGTTATTTATATTATCTGTTATTTATTTGATTACCACATGTATTACTACTGTGAAGCGCTATGTACACTAATGGCGCTATATAAATAAAGACATACAATACAATACAATACAAATGCTTTTATCTCCTGAACAGAGCATCGGATTTTAAAAATAACAACTTTGGAAAGGGCATACAACGCAACACCTCCCCCTCCTCCTCACCTCCCCCCCTCACCTCCCCCCCTCACCCCCCACCAGGAACACAAATGTAATCAGCATGTACTGCTGCTTTAACGTTGGATCATGATAAGAGTTCATATCTGATGTTATACAGTGCTGTTTTACTGTTTATACACCCGTTGTATTATACTGTTTGTACTATAAAACGCTGCACACCTGATTAGCACTTTATACATGATTATATGAACACGTCTTTGGGCTGGTGAAGCCACACGTGTTTTTTTCTACAAGAAAATGTTTCCTTGGGGGAAAGAGTGCTAGAAGGTGCATTTATCCATCCATTTAATGTCAGTGAAGGAGTAATACTATATGCAGGTACGTACACGTACGCGGTGCACTCGTACATCTCAAATACCTGCGCACTGGCAAACGAAAGCCCGACTTATAGTCCTGAAACCTAATAACATTTCCCTAGACTAAAGTTCAAAAGCAGGAAAGGTGCATTCATTAAAATGAATAACCCATTGTCGCTATTGCCCTGGGAAATGCATGCTGAGATCTGTGCTGAGTTTTTCGAAAACTATTACTGTTCTCTTACAAGATCTTGGCTTGTCATGATGCTGAAGGATAAAAATCATATCTTCAGGTATCAATCCTGAATGAGGATCTGCCGACCCTAAACAGATAACAGACCCCTTTTGTAACACATACACAATACAGGCATACTCCGCATTAACGTACGCAATGGGACCGGAGTATGTATGTAAAGCGAAAATGTACTTAAAGTGAAGCACTACCTTTTCCCCACTTATCGATGCATGTACTGTACGGTAATCATCATATACGTGCATAACTGATGTAAATAACGCATGTGTAACAGGCTCTATAGTCTCCCCGCTTGCGCACAGCTTCGGTACAGGTAGGGAGCCGGTATTGCTGTTCAGGACGTGCTGACAGGCGCATGAGCGAGCTGCCGTTTGTCTATTGGGCGATATGTCCTTACTCGCGAGTGTACTTAAAGTGAGTGTCCTTAAACCTGTATGTACTTTTGACGCTTGTTTATACCCATTGAGAACTCATTGCTATGCCACACGAGAGGGCCTCCAGGACAAATGCCTTGTGAAGAGAGGAGTCAGACGCATTGAAGAAGCGGCTACCCCTGCTTGTTTTGTTTGTTATTTTTAACTCCCCATTTACTCGGGTGGGGATCCCCACAACTGATGAATGCTATTTTCAGCTCTGGGTGTCTCCTCTGGCTCCTGAGAAATTTGTAATTAAACGTAGCATGTTTTCATTCCTTTCCGGGGAAACAAAATGGCGGTTTCAATCAAGTGGGTCAATAAAACACGGGGGATTTGAAGACCTAGAAGTACCTGCAATAATTATACTGGTAAGTATCTCAGGAGCCCGGGGAGGGAGGGGGGGGGATCCTCAGAGCTAAAAATAATACTGCTCAGCTCCGGTGACCCTCTGCTTCCCCCTTGTAATAAAGGGGTGGGGTGGGGGGGAGTGGAAAAGATCTTCTGCTTCAAGTGTGAAAAATTGCATGGGGAGAAGTGGATAGCATGAGATTGTTTAGGTATCCAATCAGCATCAGGAGGAGAATCAAGGACTAGTATGATTCAACTGGATCATTATCTTATCAAGGCTCAATGTGTAAGCTAGAGTGTATAAAGGGGAAAAGAAAATAGCATAGCCTCTATGGGGCCTATTCTCGTAGCTCCGAAGGGTGTCAATCCGCTTCTGAAGAGCCCTTTCCGATGGGATTGGCATGCTTTGCTATTCCGTAAGCCCTTCTCGCGTGTCCAATCCGTGTCTAAAAGGCTATTATTTTAGAAGCGGTTTCACTCCAGCTCTGCCAATCCAATCGGTTTGTCAATGAAGCCTCCAACTCGCGTTTTTTTTTGCACGCCATCTCCTCAGTGGTGAGATTTTCATTGCGAGTTACATGCAGAGCCTAAAATATGGGTATGGCTAAGAGAGCAAAACCCATGAGTAAGATTGGGGATGGAGTTAGCAGCACCTGAGGTCACTCTGCTTCTAAAGCAAGTGCAATCCGGGCGGTTTGGCTGTGAAACCAGGCGGTTTGTCACTTTATATAGAAGCGGTTTAAACCATGCGATTTACAATAGAGAATAGGGTATTTTCCCACATTTCCTTCCGCTAATTCTGAACATGCCAAACTGCGCGGTTTGACACTGACAACTTCGGGGCAACGAGAGTACGCCCCTATGAATGTTAAAAGCGATTTGACTACAAAGCAAACATTTCAGCCCCTCAATCAGTTCATCTAAGCTCAAGCAGCTGGGTGATGCAGCTCAGCGTTTTCCCCTGAGTGTTCAGTATACACTTATCAGTGATGCTGACATGCTCCGATATCGTCTTTCACAAGCCAGGGCTTCTAAATAAGCAGATGGGAGAGGCAGAAAGCACTTAATAAGCTTATTTCACAATGGCGCCCAATTTTTCACCTGTCCAACAATAGGTGGATTAGTCATCTCATGACAGGTGGCACTTTAGGTCCATCTCGGGAGTCTCATTGTTCCTTGTTGGCCGAATACAGACAACTGTACTCCTTTATGTGGGCTGCGAAGCCAAGTTTATTACCTGTTGTAACGTTGATGCTCAGCTTAGGGCAGCGATTCTCTTTTTCTTGTGTTTCATCATATGCTTGGTGACCTTCCCCCTGAATTATATTATTATAATGTCTGTCCGTTGACATGGTTCAAACTATGGAACAAGAGGAGGAAAGCGCTAAACACCCCTGAGGCTAGAGTCAAGAAATAAAGCTTAAATAAGTAGACAGTGAGGATATTACACAATGATATACAATAAATATTACAATATGTAATAATCGGTAAAAAGCTTCACAATGCGGATGCACGAAATTTCAGTCCTATATAGAGGGATTTCCACGTCCCTCCGAAAACAACTGTGGCAAAAGGGGTGTTAGGACATTCTCATGGAGCGTAGACTTTTTTTGCAATGTGATTTAAGTTAAGTGCATTTTAAGTTCTTAGAAAAGTAGATGAAACAGATTAAAAGGAACAGAAAAACTAGGCGTCTTCCTCTGATAGTGACGGTGAGCGCTATAAAAATATATACATGTGAACTACTATTAATAGTGACTAATTCACATTGATATATTTTCATGGCGCTCCCCATCTTTCACATTTCACTGTTTTCTCTGAACGTAGAGGTTGTTCTTTTTTGGGTTTAGAGCTGCAACACAAACACATTATCCTTAATTTATTATTCACTAACGCCGGGTTCATTTTTTCACCGCCTTCCTCTGATACTGTACCCAGACAGGCCCTTTGATTAAACCCTTACCTATTAGAGGGGCTCCATCAGATTATTATGGAATATACTGCAAATGCCTATAACAGAGAGGATGCTAATGTACTGGCCTCTGAAGTGGAAGATCTGCGCCCTGTGCCAATTTGCTCTCATACAGTTTCTCGGATACAGTGCATCAGGAAAAAAAAAATCAGATGGCAAGAAATGGCGGTCACCTTTTTTGGAGGGGGTAAATTGTTATAAATAACATGTACAAAGCCTGCAGCAAAATTGAAGTTATATTATTGAAAATCTGAGACTTGGTCCCTGCCGGCTACTGCAGCGCTCGCTATAGGGGGGCGTTGTGGGGACAAGAGCCGCCCCTCAATGGGGCCGGGCCCGCTGCGAGGGGGGGGGGGCTGCCACGCTGCACGGTGCATTTTTGAGACTCATATTAAAATTGTGATTAAAAGTAGCGACGGAGCGCTAGGCCACGCCCCCGGCGGGTTCAGCCAATGAGGGCGAACGTGCCGGGTGACATCATGGACGTGCTCCTGTCACTCCCCCTTCACCCCCCATCTTTCCCCCTGCAGCTCACTGCAGACCGAGAAACTCAGCTGGCACTGGGGCTGTAGCCTAAAGTGGCAGCCTGAATTAAATGTGTTATAAACTGTCCCAGCTACTCATTTAGATCAGGGGTGGCCAAGTCCCATCCCCTAGGGCCACCAGCCGGCCAGGTCTTCGGGATATCCCTGCTTCAGCACTGGTGGCTCAGTGACTGTGGTCAGAGGTTTTAGTCTTGCACACCGTAAATGCTATAATGTTAGCAATATACTTGCGTTTAAAGTACCGGTGCTCCGTGGTTCAGGAAAAAAACCTGTCTGGTGTATTCTCAGGACACATGTAAGTAAGTAGAGGATCCAGGGCACTTCGGATTTGCAAAAAAAGAATTTATTCTCTTAGTGGCACAGTGAGGGTCAGAATATTAACAACATTGTAGGGTTGTGATAAGTATTTTGGCCAACCCCCCAAATAATTATTACCCTGGTGCCTATTCTAAACGAAAAGCTTGTCTAATCATCAAAGAGGGGGGGGGGGGTGGTGTGTGTGTGTGTGTGTGTGTGTGTGTGTGTGTGTGTGTGTGTGTGTGTGTGTGTGTGTGTGTGTGTGTGTGTGTGTGTGTGTGTGTGTGTGTGTGTGTGTGTGTGTGTGTGTGTGTGTGTGTGTGTGTAACTTCGGGCAGGATTTAATTATTGACTAGCTGATAGAACTCTGTCCACATTACACGCAATCCAAGAGTTTTTAACAAGGCTATTGAGCATCTTTCCTGAATAGTCCTGTTGGGACATCATACCAGTTGTGATGAATATATTTACTTGCCATACTTTAAAAAAAATGAAGAAAATCGAATTGCCACCCTATAAATCCCCAATTCCTTCAAAAACATTCCTAAATTAGCAGTGCCAGCCGCAGCCAGCACGTTAGTGAGTGGCGCTATTTTTAATAAGATTTCCTGTTTAATGTTCTTTATTTTCAAAGCATTGATTCTTGTTGTGTTTTAACCCTAAAATATGCAGTATTCTTCTAAGCAAAGTGTATGTTCTTTATTGGCTGAGATAGAATGTTATGGGCCAGCAAGAGAATTCTTCAGAGATGTAACAGTGTGTACAGATCTTTCCCAACTTTGCAGCGCCCTTCTTCATGTGTATCCCATCATCTCAGCTTGGCATCCAGGGGGTATCGGGAATCATTTCTGTGTTCTCGGGTGGCCTACCCAAGGATGCTGGTAGCCTGAATGATCAAGTTCTAGTGAATGGATGACTGGTACAATTTTCCTCCTGATCCAGGAAAAACATTTGATTGTATCAAACAAAGAGATAAGTGTCTGTCTGTTTTAATCGTTCCTGTCATTTTGACACTTCGCATGCCATTTAGACTGCACCTTACAAACACTACATGTGAACTTTGGTCTAAACATGCTCTACCACCTTCTGTAACCTTTGATATTGCGCTTCTTGCCTTTTTCTTTTTATTAAATTCAGAGCTATATCCCTCATCCGGTGCTCTCTCTTCTCCCCCATTATAATATAGCTTTATAAACATTCTAGGCATTCAAACAGGAAACGGTAACCAGCATTAGAGTTAAGACATGCAAAGGAATATAAAGGTGGGGCGCAACGCATGTGAAATAACAATATAGATATAATTAGAGTATTAAATAAAATACTCTTGTGCACAAAATTATATACAATGTCTAATAATGACAGAGCAGTGCAAAAACCAAATACAGTGATAATATTATGGTGCAAGTGATCAGTTTTAGCGTACAATTACACAGTACAGGCATACCCCGCATTAACGTACGCAATGGGACCGGAGCATGTATGTAAAGCGAGAATGTACTTAAAGTGAAGCACTTTTTCCCACTTATTGATGCATGTACTGTACTGCAATCGTCATATACGTGTATAACTGATGTAAATAACACATGTGTAACAGGCTCTATAGTCTCCCTGCTTGCGCACAGCTTCCGTACAGGTAGGGAGCTGGTATTGCTGTTCAGGACGTGCTGACAGGCGCATGCGTGAACTGCCGTTTGCCTATTGAGCGAGATGTACTTACTCGCGAGTGTACTTAAAGTGAGTGTCCTTAAACCGGGGTATGCCTGTAATAAATACTCCTCCACTCAGACCCTGCATAGTATATGCAAGTGATCCAATGCTAGGTAAAAACCATCTCTAAATCCTCATTGATGCCTTTGCTGTGTGTATTATATAGTATATGCAAGTGATCCAATGCTAGGTAAAAACCATCTCTAAATCCTCATTGAAGCCTTTGCTGTGTGTATTATATAGTATATGCAAGTGATCCAATGCTAGGTAAAAACCATCTCTAAATCCTCATTGAAGCCTTTGCTGTGTGTATTATATAGTATATGCAAGTGATCCAATGCTAGGTAAAAACCATCTCTAAATCCTCATTGAAGCCTTTGCTGTGTGTATTATATAGTATATGCAAGTGATCCAATGCTAGGTAAAAAAACATCTCTAAATCCTCATTGAAGCCTTTGCTGTGTGTATTATATAGTATATGCAAGTGATCCAATGCTAGGTAAAAACCATCTCTAAATCCTCATTGAAGCCTTTGCTGTGTGTATTATATAGTATATGCAAGTGATCCAATGCTAGGTAAAAACCATCTCTAAATCCTCATTGAAGCCTTTGCTGTGTGTATTATATAGTATATGCAAGTGATCCAATGCTAGGTAAAAAACATATTTGAATGCTGTTTTCTGTCTACCCCTAATCAAATTAAGTGTTGCCACCTAGGCAGGGAACACCCTGTGTAGAAAACCATTTGTTTGAATGTGCCTCAGATGTACTAATTAAGCAGACAGAACCACACTGTCAGGTGACTTTTTAGGCCCATATAAACCCAGTCAGAACAGCTAGTCTGCCTGAAGCCCATATTCAAAGTGGCCCATTATAAGTGGCATGACTACTGAACAACTGAAGTTTAAAAGAAGTGAGGAAGAAGTGGACACCCCATCTGGCCCTGATTCCTGCATTTGAACTACGCTGGAAAGGAGGATATCATCAATACCAAACTGCATCATTACTGCTGTGATGCTGCCTTTACCATTTATATTTGCTGTGACTTCACTTCTTCTCAAATTATGCACTTCTTTTTACCAGCATCAGTATGTCTCTAACTCCATTCATATATCTCCATCTCTCCTTCCTTCACCACTTCTCATTTCACATGAACTCCTTTCTTACCTGCGTCCTCTGACACCACACAGCTATATCCCCTGCACTAAAAAACACCCCTACAAATCATCCTTTTTCTATCCATGCTTCTCCTCCTTGCTTCTGGGGATATCTCTCCCAATCCTGGTCCCTGTCTTATTCCTACATGTGCTCGTCCTCGCCTGCCAACTGCAACCTCTACTCCTTCTGGTGTCAACCCCTCCAACCTCATACCCATCTCCTGCCACCCTCCCTCCTCTCTCCCTTTCTCCTGTGCTCTTTGGAATGCTCGCTCCCTTTCTAACAAGTTCCTCTCTGTGCACGACTTCTTTCTCTCTCACTCTCTGCTCCTATTTGCTATAACTGAGACCTGGCTCACTCAGTCTGACTCTGCTCTGGAAGCTGCCCTCTCCTATGGTGGCCTTTCCTTCTCCCACACTCCGCGCCCTGATGGCAGGGGTGGAGGCGTGGGGCTCCTGCTCTCCTCTCTCTGTCGTTACCGAACCCTTCCTACTCCTCCATCTCTTGCTTTCCCTCCTTTGAGGCTCACACTGTCCAGATTTTCTCTCCTCTCCCTGTTCATGTGGCGGTCATCTATCGCCCACCTACCTCTACTCATCCCCCTTCTGCCTTTCTCTCTCACTTTGAATCCTGGCTCTCTTTCTTCCTCTCCTCAGACTCCCCTGTTCTTCTCCTTGGGGACTTCAATTGCCACATTGATGACCCCTCTCTCCCTTGGGCTTCCCGCTTTCTTTCTCTAACCTCTTCTTTTGGCCTTCAACAGTGGACTGCAGCTAGCACCCACAAGGATGGCCACTACTTAGACCTGGTTTTCACTAAGAACTTCTCTCTCTCCGATTTCTCCATTTCCCCTTTTCCTCTCTCTGACCATCATCTCATCTCATTCTCTCTATCTCGCTTCTCCCCTTCTCCACCTCCATCTACACCCCGGTTCTGCAGAAACCTGCGCTCTATTCACTTACCTGATTTTGAGTCCACATTACGCTCCTCCCTCTCCTCTCTCAGCTCTGCTACAGACCCCGACAACCTGGTCAGGAACTACAACTCTGTCTTGTCCTCCTCTCTTGATCTACATGCCCCACTTTCTCTCTGCCGCACTCGCCCTTCTAACCCTAGACCCTGGCTAAATTCCCACACACGCATGCTGCGTTCCTCCACTCGTTCCTCTGAACGCCTCTGGAGGAAGTCTCACACTCTCGCAGACTTCCTTCACTACAAATTTATGCTATCCTGTTTCAACTCTGCCCTCTCGCAAGCTAAACAAGCCTACTTTTCTGCACTAATCAACATGCACAAGTCTAACCCACGCCGACTGTTCTCTGTCTTTGATACTCTACTCAAACCACCCTCAGCTGCCTCTCCTTCCTCCATCTCCGCTCAGGACTTTGCTGACTATTTTAAGGAAAAGGTGGAATCCATACGGCAGAACATCCCATCTGTTTCTTCTTCCCATCCTACACCTCTTCCTAACTCTACTCCTGCCTTCCTTGACTCTTTTTCCACTGTCTCAGAGGAGGATGTGTCGCTGTTGATCGCCTCTTCTCCCTCTACCACTTGCCCTCTTGACCCCATTCCCTCCCATCTCCTAAAACCTCTTGCTCCTACTATAATCCCTATGCTCACACACATTTTTAACTCCTCCCTCTGCTCTGGAACCTTTCCATCCTCCTTCAAACATGCAACAGTCATACCATTACTCAAAAACAGCAAGCTTGACCCTACCTGTCTTTCTAACTATCGACCTGTCTCCCTCCTGCCTTTTGCCTCTAAACTCCTTGAACGTCTTGTATTCGCTCGCTTGCTCCATTTTCTCAACACCTATTCTCTCCTAGACCCTCTACAATCTGGCTTCCACACTGCTCACTCCACGGAAACAGCCCTCACTAAAATAACTGACGACCTCCATGCTGCCAAAGACAGAGGTCATTACACTCTGCTCATACTGTATTACTCGACCTCTCTGCAGCATTTGATATTGTGGATCACCCTCTTCTCCTTCACATTCTCCATACTCTTGGTATTCGGAACAAAGCTCTATCCTGGATCTCATCCTACCTCTCCCATCGTACTTTCACTGTCTCTTCTGCTAACACCTCCTCCTCTATTGATCTCTCTGTGGGGGTACCCCAGGGCTCTGTCCTGGGACCTCTTCTCTCTTCTCTGTACACACTCTCTCTAGGTGACCTAATAACATCTTTTGGGTTTAAATATCACCTCTATGCTGACGACACACAAATATACTTTTCCACACCCGACCTTTCACCTGCTATACAGACCAAAGTTTCTGAATGTCTCTCTGCTATATCATCCTGGATGGCCCTCCGTCGCCTTAAACTCAACATGGCTAAAACAGAGCTCCTTATACTTCCTCCCAAACCTGGCCCTACTACCTCCTTCCACATTACTGTTGGAACTACGATCATTCACCCAGTAGCCCAAGCACGCTGCCTAGGGGTCACTCTCGACTCCTCTCTCACATTCGCCCCTCACATTCAAAACATTTCTAAAACTTGTCACATTTTCCACCGCAATATAACAAAGATACGCCCTTTCCTCTGTTGCTCGACTGCTAAAACTCTGATTCAGGCCCTCATTCTCTCCCGTCTTGATTACTGTAACCTCCTGCTGTCCAGCCTTCCTGCCTCTCACCTGTCTCCCCTACAATCTATCCTAAATGCTGCTGCCAGAATCACTCTACTCTTTCCTAGATCTGTCTCAGCATCTCCCTTCCTGAAATCCCTCTCCTGGCTTCCGATCAAATCCCGCATCTCACACTCCATTCTTCTCCTCACTTTTAAAGCTTTACATTCTTCTGCCCCTCCTTACATCTCAGCCCTAATTTCTCGCTATGCACCATCCCGACTCTTGCGTTCTGCTCAAGGATGTCTTCTTTCTACCCCCTTTTTATCTAAAGCCCTCTCCCGCCTTAAACCTTTTTCACTGACTGCCCCACACCTCTGGAATGCCCTTCCCCTCAGTACCCGACTAGCACCCTCTCTATCCACCTTTAAGACCCAACTTAAAACACACTTGCTTAAAGAAGCATATGAGTAGCACTGTGAACATTCTGAACACATGATACATAAAGCTTGACCCCCTGCAGACGCACTTACCAGAACTCCCTCCTACTGTCTCTGTACGTTCTCCCTACTTACCAATTAGATTGTAAGCTCCTCGGGGCAGGGACTCCTCTTCCTTAATGTTATGTTTATGTCTAAAGCACTTATTCCCATGATCTGTTATTTATATTATGTGTTATTTATTCGATTACCACATGTATTACTTCTGTGAAGCGCTACGTACATTAATGGCGCTATATAAATAAAGACATACAATACAATACTCGGATATATTTCCAAATATCCACACAACGACTTGATTCCACACAGCAGGGGAGTGGGGGATAGATACCACGGAGAAGGAATAAAAGAGAACCACATAGGGCAGTATCGCAGGAACAGTGGCTATATAAGACTCCTGAGGAAGCCGCTTGACAGAGAAACGCGTTGAGTGTGCTCAACCCCCATCGGAGACCCAGGGAGAAGGTTCTGTGCAGAGGAAGGCGTCATCCGGGTTGCCAGGTGATCGAGACCGGATCCGGAAGTGACATCACCAGGGGATGCAGTCCCGCTGTGATTGGTGAGATCGCGACTCACCTCGCATACGGGAGCCGCCGTCGTACACCTATATGCCTGATTTTATGTGTTTGATGTAGGCCTCAAATTCGGGGGGACATCCTCTGTTCTAAATATATATTTATATTCTCCAGTCCCATCTGCACTATTATCTTTCTTTCCATTTTTTGGGGTCACCGGAACGAGTATTCATACGTTTACCTACACCTGCCACAGATTTGGACACACTTTAATGACTGCTGGTTTGTGAGTATAAAATTCAGAGATAGGTCTGACATACCCACTGTTCCTGGGATACTGCCCTATGTTCTCTTTTTTTCCTTCTCCGTGGTACATATCCCCCGCTCCCCTGCTGTGTGGAATCAAGTCTTAAAGTTAAGACAGTAGAGTTTGATGTTAAAGCAGCAGCCCAAGCTGCCGTTATTTTATTTTTTTATATTATTTTTTCCCCTTTAATATGTGCATCAATAAAATTTACACAATGATAAGTAATTAGCTAAGTTGCCGGTCGATCCGTTCTCCTGTGATCGATCAGCGAAGATTCGGCTCGGGGGTTCACTAAATAGCTGTCAGTGCAGCAGAAGTGGACCAAAGATGCAAAGTTCTGTGGGGAAGCTCATGTGACCAGGCAGTCACTAGATACAATTGGTGCACTACTAGAGAGAGGACTATGCTCAAGAAGGGGTGTGCCAGATCCTGTTTCAGAAGAGGATGTTTCTTTGTAAATGGTTGCTATAGAAACAAAAATGCTTGTTACATTATAATACATTAAAAATGTCATTCAGAGCTGTTGGTTTTTTTTAAATGCTACCAGTATTTTTTTCATAGTACAGAACTGATTTATTGAATAAAACACACGTGTGGGATATTGCTTGGTCTGCAGTTTTAATGGGCCCCCTGTCTAATCAATTTTATCTGCAGTCATGGAACCTCCAGGTTCAGGCCTTGAAGATAACATGTTCTCTACATCTCACTTTAGCTGAGTTGGAAGAGAAATACACTTGAGGAAACGCAGCCCCTTAAGGACAGGTTGAACAAAGCCATTCTCAAGTAAGAAGCTTGGAACATTTCCAACTAATTAGGTGGAATTCCAACTATGTTATAGTCAACGTATTCAAAGTCTTTAGCACTTTGTGAAGATAAACTCTATTGAGATACCAGTAGGTCCAGGCCACCTGCCCTCTGAGCCATTTGCACCCAGGGTGAGAGCTTGCAATCACTACCAGATGAGAAGGAAAGTCGGGGCTACCATTACTTCTTAAACATTCATCTGTATACAGTGACTTGTCGAAAAAGTGAAAGGGGAAGAGATCGAAAATGGAATGCTGATCATCTTATGGTCCAGATAGCAGCAAATATACAAAGGTGCAATATTCTGTAGTTGTATAATCTTTTCCTCTCGCAGAAGAAAATCCAGTCCATGCCACCAGAAAGATAAATCATGTTGCTATCTCTCTCTCTAGGGGGCTGATTCACTAAACCTCGATAAGTGGCTTATAGCACTGTAAATGCCCTTATAGTGTGATATTGCCTGTGTTGCTATTCACAAAGCTCTGATAACAGTGCAATATTGCACTGAAACTGCTTTTTATAGTACTATACCACTCTGGCAAAAAAAAGCTGTACGATAAGCCCAAAAATGCCTGAAATCGCATTTTTAGCCAGAAACTGCTCTTCACTAAGCAGTGATAAGCATATAGAGTAGTACTATAAAAACGTGCAATATTTTGGCGCCAGCTAACAGCTGGCGCTAAAGATACTGCAAGATGCATAAAAGCAGTCTCTTAGTTTTACTGCACAGGATTGATACCTGAAGTCAGTGGGGGTCCCTGTGGTTTCCTGCGGCTCCCCAGGTGTTCCCGCAGGCCCCCACATGTCCAGGAGCCCTGCATGTTCCCACGGCTCCCTGCATCTCCGGGGGTCCACGCAGGTCCCCGCCGGCTTCCGGTATTAATCCTATGCAATAAAAATGCAGTCAGTTTCATTACCCTAGTGGCTAACTGCTAAGGTAATGAAAGGATTAAATAGGAGGCACTTCTTTGTTGTTGGTACAGGGGGTGGGTAAATCTTACAGTTGCCCCAGGGTGGGTGTTTAGGCCTTGCGTGAGGGTGGCAGTGGAAGTTAGCCCCTTCATTACCTTAGTGGTTACAACCACTAAGGTAATGAAGGGGTTAACCACTAGCGCTACCCTACCGCAATGCCTAAACACCCACCCTGGGCAACTACCACCTTCCCCCACCCCCTGTACCAACAACTGGAATGGGTAAAAGTGCTATTAACCAGATAGCTAATAGCGCTTTTCCCCATTCAAAAAACATTGCAGTGCAATACATAAATACAAACCCCACCTCCTCCCCCCCTCCCCCCCCCCCTCAACACCAACACATACAGTACAGTAATGGGCAACATTTGCACATTAAAAATAAATCCAGCCAGCATAAAGGTAATTAAAGTTGCACTTACCGTGCCATGATGAAGGCCATCCTCATCTTCCTCCTTGTCCTCCGTGGGCAGCAACATTACATTTAAAAAAAACTAATGGCCACTAACCCTTTAATCACCATAGCAGTTAGTAACAGCTATGGTAATTAAAGGATTAACCCCCCTCTCCTGCTACCCACTCAGGACACCTTACCACCCTCCCCGGGGCAACTATCCCCACCCTCCACCCACTGATTGGCCCAGTGATAACCATGGCCATAATATGGCCATGGTTTGAACTATAGCAATCAATGGGCAATCTACCAATAAACAAACATGCACTGAATAAAATTAATTACATTGCTATCCCAAAAAATACCAATAAACCAATTGATTGGCACAGTGGTACACCATGCCCATATAATATAGGCATTGTTTGCCACTATGGCAGTCAATGGGCAACCTTAAATTAAAAAAAAACACCAAAAATACAATACATAACAATTAAATAAAAACAAGCATTTGCAAAAAAACTAAATTGCTTGTCACTGTGAAAACACACACACATATATATATATATATATATATATATATATATATATATATATATATATATACACCCTTAAAGGGGCATAGATAAACACATTGGCAGTCAGTGGGCATAAAAAAACAACAACAATTAAATAGCATACAATCAATGTGTTTCTTACCTTTGATGTCTTCAGCCCCGTTCTACACGAGCACCATCTCTTGACCCTCGACGCAATGCGCCTCAAACAGGCGATGCGAAGAAGTCCGTGATCAAATCTTGATTGAAGAGACGTCTTCCCGGTGAGTTCTTCATTCTTTTCTTCTTTCTTCATTCTTTTCTTTCCTTATGTCTTCTTTACTTGTAATCCGATGGGGCAGATGTTGTCCCATCGGCTTCTTGGCATCAAATGAGACGGGACAGGCCTTATATAAGGCCTGTGACATCACATTTGAGTGTAAAATGATACACCCCCAATCCGATTGGCTGGTGTACCATGTGACAGATCCTTTTTTTTTTTTTTTTTAAAGGATGTGACGTCATCAAAAGGCAAAAGCCAGCCAATTCTTTGTTTATTTGTTGCTGGCCAATTCATTGCCATAGTGGCATTTATTGGCAAATGCTTGTTTGATTTAAAAGTAATGTGTTTTATTTTGTGCCTGTTTTTTTTTTTTTGTTAGATTACCCATTCGTTGTCAGTGTGGCAATCCATGCCCATATTGGGGGGCATTGCGTTAGCAACTAGGCGCTAAGGTATTAAAGCTGCTTTTATGTTATTTTTAATAATAGTGTACGGGAGCATGGGGTCTCCTGAGCTGAACCGCATTAATGTCAGCCTGGGGGGGGGGATACCGGCACCCCATCCCGGGGCCTGTAACTCGAGAAGCAGTGTTCAGGTCAGGAGACGCCCTGCTCCCGTACACTAGTATTAAAATGAATATTTAAACTGCACGATCGCCTGTAAGAGCCGTGCATGGAGACGCTGTGATATCCTTTAAACCTGACCTGTTGGGGGGTCTTGAGGAGTTGGGAGTTGAGCACGCCTGCTATAGAGTACAGTATAGTGAAAAGTTGTGTAATGGGTGTAATTATTACACAGTTTACAATATCATCCAAGAAAACATAAACATTACAGACCACTCATTAAAAAAACCCAAGGTGCAGAGATGGTTGAATATAAATACATGCAACACATCACACAGCAGTGCCAAAAGAAACAGGCCTATTGTTCAGGTGTTTGTTTTGTCATGTATGTACAGGTACAGGTATCTGATTTTGTGTGCCAAGTACTTTTTACTTCTACCTTTGTATCTACAGTGAATGTTTCAGCCACTAAATAAAAATGAAGCTATAATAAAGAAGGTGTGACTATTGTTTTTAGTTGAGGTACTGTACAGGGAAAAGAGACACACAATTAATGACACACAACACTCATTTAACCGCTTCACTACTGAGGCGGGCACAATGACATTGCTGGTCTCATCAGAACTGAGAGGGTTAACTTTAAACTGCACACAATTGCTGGCGAAGTTGCTTTGTGCCGTTGGGCTTAATTGCTGGCTTGTGAAGTCACCGACGTTTGGCTCATTAGAGCAGAAAGGGGAAAAGGAGCCTTTTAAGGGGACAAAAAAGCAGTGGGACCCCCGTGAGACCCCCTCATACATAACTTTATAAAGCTGCTTATGGCAAAGGTCAGTGCTGATTTAAAGAGGTGCCGCATGAACACAATGACGAACTCTGCTAATTAATTACTGGGGACAATACTGTAAGCTCTCATTACCTTTTGTGAACAATAAGGAATAAGGGTTAAGAGCACCGAGTACTGTAAGTGGCAACAAGGCAAAAGGAGATCTGGCCCAAAGAACTTACAATCTAACTTTATAACATCCAACCTTTAAACCAACAGTTCATAGAAATTCATAGCTAAACTGGATATTCTTCTGTTATCAATTTCCTCTATCTTTCTTTTATGCCTAGTAAGTTCACCCAAATACACAAGTTTGATGCCAAACTCTAAGCACCGAGTCAAATATATTGGTGAGAACCATCTTAAAGCTGGCCTTTTTCTTGTAATTATTTTTCATGCATAGGATTAAAGCAGGGGGGTCTCTGGAGCTGAACCCCTTTAATTTCAGCTCTGGAGACTCCCTGCTTCCGGAGATACTGACCTCCGTAGGGGGTGACGGTAACCGCTTCGACGCGTCTAACAGGGATCACGCAGTGGCTGCATTTCAAAGCTCTCACGCCCTGCGGGCCAATAGGAACCCCCGACGTCATCCGAGGCGGCTTCCTATTGGCCCCGTGTGAGCTTTAAACTTGCAGGAGATACCGGCGTCCCCTTCAGAGTGTCTGTATCTCGGGATGCTGCCTGTGCTGAAGCAGGGACTGATGGAGCCACCGTGCTGAAGCAGGGTTATCCTGAAAACCTGACCTGTTGGGGGGGGGGAGGGGTTGAGGGCTGGAGTTGAGCCCCCCCCCCCCTCTGTTCTAAGCCATTCCCTTCACCTAACCAAAGGTTTTCAATTGCGGTCCTCACATACCCAAAAGGTGTTTTATAATGCTATATTCGAAAGTGATAAAACATAGCCGGCTATAAAACAAAGAGTATATTAAACGTGTTCTGTGCCACTTTGACCACAATTTGCCCACCCATTTTAGGCAACATTTTGCGCACTCGCAAAGAGTGTATTAAAAAAAGAATTGCCTATTGGCAGATAGCTTTGCTCGCAAGCAGTTGGGGTGGATACAAGCCTCTTTATGTGCCTACTTACAGAATTGCCACCCAGGATTTCACTGTCTTAAACCGTTCAGGCATTATATCGACATTGAGGCCAGATCCTATTGTTTTCTGAACCGGACAATGGCATTTAATCAAAAGGTTAAAAACCTCCTGAAGAAAAAGGTCAAAATCCCTTTCTCTTCTTGAGTGGAAAACACACGAGGACCAGACAGCATTTAAATGCCCTAAATTCTGCTGCTGCTCCACGCTTCTCCATGCCTCTTCATATATAACCTCTTCCACAGGCCTTAAAGCAGACGCCCAAGCTGCCGTTTTTTATTTTGCCCCTTTAATATGTGCATCAATACATTACACACGATGATGAGTAATTAGCTAAGTTGCCGATCGATCCGTTCTCCTGTAATTGATCGGCGACGATTCGGCTTGGGGGTTCACTAAATGGCTGCTGAGGAGTATCTGGGACTTTGTGAATGGTTACTATTAGTGATGTACCGGGTACTACCCGATACCCGGCGACTTTTCAGCTACCCGGCACCGGGTATCCGGGTAATGTCAGGGTAGTTGAAAAGTATCCCTTACTTACCTGCTGGCAGCCCGCGCGGACATCTGAACAGGTAAGCAGAGGTGCGGGGGAGGTGGGGCAGCATCAGCGGTCAGTGTGGAGCCGGCGCGGGAGCTGCAGGACTCCATACTGCACTGTGAGCTGGGACAGCCGGCTGTCCAATAGGAAAGCTTCTTCTCCTGCTCCGGTCACATGGTCCCAGCTCACAGTTCAGTATGGAGTCCTGCAGCACCCGTGTGGGCTCCACACTGACCGCTGATGCTGCCCCACCGACCCCGCACCTGATGTTTGCTCACTAAATCCACTTGATGTCCTTTCAATTCGTGTAGCAATTCTTTATTGTTCACTCTCCTTGTTCCTATCTTAGTTATAGGTTTTACATTAACTCATCATACAGTGTTGCACTATCATCTGTGTTATGCTTTTTCCTTTTATGTTCACCCTGGTGTACTGCGCTCCCTGACTTCTCGACACTGCAACTAGTAAAGGATCAACAAGGAAGACCCATTGAAGGTTGAGCTGCATTTGAACACTGGTTATATATTTTATTTTTTTCCCTTTTTTCTTTTTATTGTTATTTCACCATTATTACTGGCTTTTTATTGCATGTTACTACACCCTAGCTGAAACACTCTCAGGAGCGCCTGCTGATTTCCATGTTCTTAGTAATATAAGAATACATTGTAGCTGCTGAGTTACTCAGACTGAAGAATTGACTGAAACCAAAAGGCAGACACTTGGTGAACCCTCTGAAACAGGATCTTTGCTGATCGATTACGAGTGAATGAGTCTATCGGCAGCTTAGGTAATTCGTTTTCAAAATAGGTAATTAAAGGTTGCATGTATTAAAACAAAATTATTATTTTTTAGGTGTCGCTTGGATTGCCTCTTTGATATGGAATAGTCTCATTTAGATGAATTTCAATATGTTAA
The DNA here is from genome assembly GCF_040206685.1 of Ascaphus truei. Classification (NCBI taxonomy): domain Eukaryota; kingdom Metazoa; phylum Chordata; class Amphibia; order Anura; family Ascaphidae; genus Ascaphus; species Ascaphus truei. The sequence continues at coordinate 28,839,164 of NC_134494.1, forward strand.
ATAGATTACATCCTAAAGTGCTGTAGGGATTAAAGATGGGCAAATGGGTCTAAATTCGACTTTTCACATTTCACTTCATTTTCACTTTTATTTTTAATATTCACATAAAAAAAACTATTGGCGACTTTTCCGAACTCAGCCACCAGTCTCACGAACAATTCACATGGTGACGAAAGATGCGCCCACCTCTAGTGAGGATACGGCGCCGAGTGCATAAAGACCAAATGGTTTGCAACATTGCAGTAATTGGTAAGCGACGCCGACCAATAGGAAGTCGTTGCACGATTTTTCCACGCCATTTTCCTGAAAATAGCGCGGTTCCTCCGTGGACCCCCTTTCTTTCTGACCCGGGTTAAAAAAAAAAAAAAGCAAGCAGCCAGAATTGCGGCTTTAATTACTTTCCACTGTACAGCATGGTGTATAAAGCCATTAATTCAATGTGATGTGCAGCTGTTTCCTGTCATTTGAATAGAGCTGAACTCTTCTCTAACACAAGGAAACAGGCGAACATGGAAACACAGAATCTGATGGCTCATTTTCCTACTTGCTATAAAACCTCAGACCCTATTTGATCCTTACAAACAAACCCACACATCCCCTGCAAGCTCAGAACCCAAAGCCACCACACCATATATATTTCTGTAAAAAGGGGTACTACTGGGTTTGTGGCCTCATGTATACAACAAAAGACAAAAATCCTCGGTGCTACATTCAATATGACACATGATATTGTTAAATACTCATGTTTTCCTAAGGGAAGGTCATCTAGATACATTCTTTGGTCAAAGCATTATACGCTTGCAAACCACGGTATCCAGTCTTTTGATAGTCCTAACACTGCTGCACCTGCAAAAGCTCTCCTAGCCTCTCTAAGGCCTCGGCCATGTTACTTGCTTGCTGGCGGAAGCGCGCTGAGGCGTGCTCCCGCTCAGCACTGAGCCCCTACAGCCGCAATTAGAGTGGCTTTAGTAGGGGCCCACTTGCGCTTCCGCACGCTTGCGGAAGCGCAGGTCTTAGGGGAATTTAAAATTCCCCCGCTTGCCGGCGCGACAGGCCGGCCACGTGAGTGGTTCGCCGAATGAGGGCGAACCAGCTCCGTGACGTCACTGGCCCGCCCCGGGGCAGTGACGCACCCGCCCCCGGCCCGCCCCCTGACGGCCCGCTGACAGCGCGTGCGGTAAGCAACCGCAAGGCCAGGGAAAGCACCCGCTTTCCCTGCGCCTCAGCGCGCCTCAGCATGCCAGCAGGGAGCATGGCCGAGGCCTAATGGAGGGAGAACTGTACTTAAAGCGACAGTCCAAGTTTTTTATCCTTTTCTTTTAATATGTGCATCAATACAATCCACACGAGGATTAGTAATTAGCTAAGTTGCCGATCGATCTGTTCTCCAGTGATCGATCGGCGAAGATTCGGCTCGGGGGTTCACTAAATGGCTGCAGAGGATTAGTCTGCAGGCAGTTGGATGCATTTGCATATTAATATGACAATGTTCTGTGGGGGAGATCATGTGACCAGGCAGTCACTAGATACAATTGGTGCACTGCTAGAGAGAGGGCAGGGCTCAAAAAGGGGTGTGCCAGAGCATGTCATTCAGAGTTGTTTACAAAAAAAAAGCATCCAAGTATTTTCTCATAGTACAGAACTGATTTTTTTTTTTTTTAAAGCACACATGTAGGATATCGCCTGCTCTGCAGCTTTAATTGATTGGTTATTCACAGGTGCATTTTCTGTTATTTGTCCTATGTGATCCGTGACTTTCTTTTGTATTAATTATAGCCTTATGTCTATCCCAAGCTCGTTTGAATTCCCTTCATGTATTAGCCACGGGGTGCGCAAAATGGGGGCGCAAGATTTTTCAGGGGGGGCGGCGGTTGCAGAGGCCCCGCGCTCTGCCCCAAGACATTTAAATTAAATGCCTGGAAATCATGTGAGGCCTCTGCAATGTCTCCTACCTTGTCTTCGGGGACACGTCGCCATGGCAACGTGGCGTCAAATGACGCCACGGGGGTCACGTTACCCCACGACGTCATTTGACGCCAAAGACAAGGAGGGAGGGGGGCGTGAGCTGGTAAGGCGAGCAGGCAGGGATGCGCACCCCTCTATGAGCCCCTAATGCCTCTGTTAGGGGGCTATTCCACAAATCCAACACCCTTTTGCACGAAGAAGTCCGACCACACATTTCCCCTGAGCCTGCCAGCCACGCTCCAGCTCCAGACAATGACCTCTTGTTCTAGCGTCTCTTTCTCTGAAATATGCTGCCCTCTGTACTTTGTTACAACCCTTTGTGTATTCTAAAGTTTCAATCGTATCTCCCCTCTCTTTTCTATTCTGAGATGTACATATTAAGATCGTTTAGCCTTCCCTGATAAGTCTTATGCTGTAGATCAGGGGTGTGCAAACGTGTCCTCCTGCACCCCCCTGCCTGTTCTACTCCCCCTGTTCGCGCCTACCCCCCTCCCCCCCCCCCACCTGCTCGGCTCCAGCGTTAAATGATGCTGCGGGTCATATGAATCACGTTGCCATGGCAACGCAATGTCACATGGCAACGCAGCGTAATTTGACGCCGGGTTACCATGACGACACATCACTGGGAGCCACGGTAAGTTAGTTACAGAGGCCTCACGTGGTCCCCCGGCATTTCATTTAAATGCCTTGGGGGAGAGCGTGGGACCTGTGTAACCACGGCGCCCCCCCAACCCCCAGAAAATCAGGGGGGCTCAGTTTGCGCACCCTGATGAAGAACATGCACTATTTAGAAGCCCTTCTTTGAAGAATCACTCATTTATTTAGGACCTTCCAGAGATATGGTCTCCAGAACTGAACACGGGGCTCCAGGGCAGGGGAGCTCAACCCCAGTCATCAAGCCCCGCCAACAGGTCAGGTTTTAAGGACATCCCAGCTTCAATACAACAGGCCTGTTTCTTTTGGCACTGCTGTTTGATGTGTTGCATGTATTTATATTCAATCATCTTGGGGTTTTTTAACGAGTGGTCTGTAATGTTTATGTTTTCTTGGATGATATTGTAAACTGTGTAATAATTACCCCCATTACACAACTTGTCACTATACTGTAATCTATAGCAGGCGTGCTCAACTCCAATCCTCAAGAGCCGCCAACAGGTCAGGTTGTAAGGATATCCCAGCTTCAGCACAGGTGGCTCAATCAGTTGCTCAGTCTTTGACTGGATATCCTTACAACCTGACCTGTTGGCGGGTCTTGAGGATTGGAGTTGAGCACCACTGTTCAACAGTAGGTGAGGTCTCACCAATGATCTATAAAGTGTCTGCTTATACCTCTATATAACCTGAGATCCAGCTGGCTTTTCCCATTGCTTTGTTACATTGATCTTCCACTATTAAGTCAGCTGAAATATTGACTCCCTGGTCCCTTTTCTCTATAAGGCTATTGAATAAAGGCCAATCAGTTGTCATGAGTCGAAGATCAGCCAGAGACAATATTCTGGATCCAGGGTCATGTCTAGGGTGTGACTGAACCCAGCTAGCTTCAACTCAACCCTCTTTCCAAAGCACAACAAGTCCTGTATATTTTCTTCACTTTATTTAGGAAGACAGCAATAAAAACAGGCTCTTGTGGTAAGATGTTTGTGTTGGAAAGGTGTATATCTGTGGATGCCTTGTAATTAAGGGCAGGTGAAAAGAATTGGCCTTGCCATAGGGGTGTAACATAAATGTACTCACTCTGCTAATGTCAGGAAGTAAAGACAGTGGGTACTGCTCGTGACACAGGGATAGGGGTCAGGCCATACTAACTGTCAGCAGGGACAGGGGGGAATGGGAAAGCCCATTAACTTGGAGGACTGGAGATGTTGCCAGGGCAACCAGGGGTGTGACAGGCTGGAAGGAAAAAAGGCAACATAATGTTTCCATTCCATCTGCACTAGGAGTGAAACTGCAAGGAAAGTAACATCCAAATACAGCTAGCAGGCAGAACTGCCAAGGAAGGGGGGGGAGTGAAACAGAGAAGGCAGAAATGGGTATTTTTGTTCCATGACAGATAAGTTTTAATTACTGAAACATGAAAGATTTACCTGTTGGGATAATATTATTTCTGGTGATCAATTTGTACTGTTCTGTATCTGTAACACCTGAACGGATTTGTAGCAAAAGAAAGACTTTATTAAGTAGTAACTACCGTAAAACGTAAACAAGAAGGACGCCGTGTTTTACTTTGACATTTCTAAGCAAAGAAGGGTAGGTAGCCGTGTTGGTTCTTTCTTCCATGTGGTAATAAAGGAGAGAGGGTGAGTAGAGAGGGGGAGCAGTGGGTATGATGCCTTTTATTGGACCAACAAGTAGTTGATATGTTACAAGCTTTTGAACATCTGGAACCTGATGAAGGTCCCTGAGAGGTTCGAAAAGCTTGTAATATTTCAACTACTTGTTGGTCCAATAAAAGGTATCATATCCCTCTCCCTGCCCCCTACCCCCTCTCCCTCCTTTGTTTTACATTTCTAACTTCTTGAAGATTGATTATATTTAAAACTGTGGGAAAGCTGCTCCATTGACAAATAATGAAATAAGTGTTGCGTTATCAATTCAACAGGCCACAGTAGGGTCTATTCCAGGAATAGGGCAGCATTAATGGCACCACACTATTCTCCATTGATTTAGTGGCTATTGTGTAAACTATTGCAAAGCAAGGTGAAACTCTTTGCGACATCCACTTCAAACAATATTTCACTAGGGCTACATGTAACCTTTTTGTACTGTAGGCAATGTGAATGCATCTTTAAAGCAGCAGTTCAAGCAATATCCTACATGTTTTTTTTATTTGTTTTTTTAAATAAATCAGTTCTGTACTATGAGAAAATACTTGGAGCATTTTAAAAAAAAGTTAGACATTTTTGATGTATTATAATGTAACAAGCAATTTATGTTTCTGTAGCAACTGTTTACAAAGTCACATCCACTTCCTCTTCTGAAACAGGCTCTGTCACAACCCTTTTGAGCACTGCCCTCTCTCTAGCAGTGCCCCAATTGTATCTAGTGACTGACTGGTCACATGATCTTCCCCACAGAACTTTGCATCTTTGGTCCTCTTCTGCTGCACTGACAGCCATTTAGTGAACCTCCAAGCCGAATCTTCGCCGATCGGTCACAGGAGAACGGATCTATCAGCAACTTAGCTAATCATTTGTTAGTGTGCAGATTGTATTGATGCACACATTGAATGTGATTTTTTTTTACATTTATTTATTTTTAAACGGCAGCTTGACCTGCTGCTATAAAACGAAAATAATAGTTGCTGGAACAGTTTCAAGATGTCTACATTTCACACGCCAGTACAGCAAGTCCTGTTTTATAGGGGGTTTCAAATAATAGCAATAAATCCCTTTTTTTTTTTTTTTTTTTTTTTAAAGCAGTGGAATTTATATTTCAAGCATTTTCACGAATATTTTTTCTTTGCAAATATGGAAAATGCAGCTGTGCGAAAATGGAAGTATCTGAGCTTGCACGAACCTGTAGCAAAGTAACCTAGAGGTTGCTTGTGAACGACAACGAACAGTATCAAATGATGCTTATTTCGCAGATGTGCCTCTAGAATTCTGTATATATTGCACCTTGTCAGATCCTGACATGCTTTTATCAAACATGAGAAAGTAGTGAAATAGCCTTTTTTTTTTTGCCTTTCTATCCCTCAGGACTCTGTGATATATGCTCCTTTTTATTAACCTATTACTACTCGTTTTGCTGTTGTGGGTATAACAAATTATGCACAGAGATACATTGATGGTTCCTGCAGCAGAAATTTATTTCCAATAATCCCAAATTGAATATATGGTGTTTTTCCCAACATGGGTAGGAAATGGGAGTTACTCAGCGCTGGCCCGTGTTACATCACCTCTGGTTCCCAAGATAATTACAATGGGAAGTCCTGGTTCGGATGATGCCGCCGCCTCTTATTGGCCAGCACGATGCGGAAGATTTAAATCTCCATTTTGTTTCCCCTGGAGGAGAGAAACCGACGGCTCCTTCACAGGTAAATAGCTCAGGAACCAAAGGCTACCCGGAGATTAAATGAAAGCTTCCCACCAATGTAAAAAAATAGAAGTCTGGGGTTAGAGTTTGCTGGGGTTGTGTGTTTGACACATGGAATTATGAATTAAAAGTATCCCAAAAAATTAGGTCATCTGATATTTCTTCAAATTGCGATCTGAAAAAAATACACAGAGATATCCCGAGTACTGCAGTATAAAAAATGTAAAGTTACATTAGCAACAGCATTAGCAAATCAATGACTGATTACAGACCTGCTGTGTATCACTCAATAGATATGCCACCGATAGGATATTAGTTTCATTCATCAATGGCTAATATTAAATGTGCTTTGTGAAGACATCTCCCCTGTTCCAGATCAAGTGCTTAATCCAAGCTTTGTGGATCAAGCCCATAGTGTTCAAAGCTTTCCAAACCTCATTGGTTCCTTCTTCAAACTCTGCACATTGTAATTTATTTCATCTATGAAAAGCTCTAATGTTGCTCAGCTAAAAGGTATCACAACCAATTTCAACTATCATATGTTTATCCTTTTATTGGTTTAACAATGTTTACTTTGGGCCAAAATCATATTAAATTAAATGGTTAAAACATGTCTTTTTACCATCCTTAATTACTAGTTACTATGCTACAAAGTGTGATTTTGCTTACACACAGATCGTGTTTTATGCTACTCTGCCCCCTTCTGGTTGATACAGATATTGGAAAGAATTGTTATGGGGCTACATATTCTTCAGCAATCAATGTTTATGTTTTGACAACTTTCCATCTTAAAGGAGCAATCCAAGCAATATCCTACATGTGTGTGTGTGTGTTTTTTTATAAATCAGTTCTGTAGTATTAGCTAGTACTTACTAAAAAAAAAAAATTTAATTCAACTCTTAATACAATTTAATTTGTTTTAATATACTGAGCATCCTTTGATTTCTATAGCTGGTTTTATACCACACTTTCCCCAGCAGTGGAAGATTTTTGCAACACTTTCCTGTTTGTGATCATTTGTTGCTAATATTCCCAGCAGTTTGAGCTGCAAACTGTAACAAAGTTACCATAGTAATAGAAGAATACATTGTAGCTGCTGAGTTACACTGACCGACGGATTGATTGAAACTGAAAGGCAGCCATTTAGTGAAACCTGGGAAGCAGGACCTTTGCCGATCGATCACGGGACAATGAATCGATCAGCAGCTTAGGTGATTAGTTTTCAATACAGGTAATCAAAGATTGCATATATTAAAAGAAAAATAATATTTTTTTAGTGCCACTTGTATTGCTCCTGCTCCGGTCACATGGTTCCCCGGCGGCTCACACTGCTTACCTGCTGCGGTGCTGCGGAATGGATTCCTGCTACTCCCACGCTGGCTGAAGACACTTCCGATGCTGCCACCGCCACAGGACCGCTGCTGCTGTTCCTAGATGTCGTCCGTCGCTGGTTGAAAGGTAAGTACTGTAATAAGATTATTTTCAGCTACCCTGACATTACCCGGCGCCGGGCCCACTTCTCAGTTGCCAGGTCCGGGTTGCTGGAAATGTGCCGGTTACCGGGTAATTCCGGGTATTCGGTACACCCCTAGTAAACAGCATTAATCCAGCGCTATTGCACGGAAAGTGTTGAATCGGCATAGTGTCTGTGTGATTTCCAGAAGCAATCCATGTAATATGTGTTTTTGTCTTTTAATAATCAGTTCTGTAATATTAGATACTACTTACTACATTTTATTTTTTTAATTCAACTTTTAATGCATTTTTTTATATACTGAGAATCCTTTGATTTCTATAGCAGGTTTTGCCCACCTCCTCAGCAGTGCAAGATATTTGCAACACTTTTCTGTTTGTGATCATTTGTTGCGAATATTCCCAGCAGAAAAAAAGGAACAACCGTTCCTAAATCAGTGCTCAGAAAGAACAAGTACATTGACATATATAGTATTTAGCCATGCAAACAAGGCAGTATCTGTACAGTAAGTCCGAACTTGTATTTGTATTTACAAGGATGATAATCAATGTTTGAGAAAGTCACAATATACTCCAGATAATAGCTGCACAGGGGATGCCTGCAGCCCCACAAAAGTGAGGACAGCCGACCCCCTTATTTGTAGCAATATAGTTCTCCTGGAGCTAGACCGTCAATGCAAAATAGAGAAAGAGTCCTTGAGTAAATAAGTAATCAAATATTACTCATGATGTTGAAATGCCTGGTTCGGCGTGCTCCCTGCTCGCGTGTAGAATACCGGAAGATCTCCCGTGGGAGCCGTCTCCCATCACCTCTTTTTCTCAGGCCATGCACCGCTTTATCTCGTCCCCCACGGGAGATCTTCCTAATGTTCCCAGCAGTTTAAGCTGCAAACTGTAACAATAGATAATGTTACCTTTGTGATATAAGAATACATTGTAGCTGCTGCGTTAGGCCGCGCTTAGAGTGCTGGCGACGCGACCGATGACGTCGCCAGAGCTGCATTTCAGTTTTGGGCGACGTCGCTGGCTGCAAGGCCAACGACGTCATAAAAGGGGCAGGCAGAGGCACAGAGGAGCTCCCAATTGGCCACAAGGGGAGACCATCGCCGGAAAAATCAAATAACAGTGACAACCAGATTTTTGGTAGCACTGTCGCTCCGTCGCTTTGTCGCCATCGCTATAAGCGCACGCAACGGCAACAATGCATTTGTTTTGCTGTGACGCAACAGCGCCGGCACTATAAGCGCAGCCTTACACTGACAGAAGGACTGATTGAAACTGAAAGGCAGCCATTTAGTGAACTCTGAGAAACAAGATTTTGCTGATTGATCACAGGAGAACGAATCGATCAGCAGCGTAGGTAATTCGTTTTCAACAAAGATAATCAAAGGCTATATATATAAAATATAAACTATTGTACATATGTGACCATTGTGTAGCAATATAAATTTGTAAATAATGTTTTCACAGCAGTTAAAGAGGCAATCCAGGAGGCACTTAACTAATTAATATATATATATATATATATATATATCTGGATTGCCTCTTTAACTGCTGTGAAAACATTATTTACACATTTATATTGCTACACATTGGTCACATATGTACAGTAGTTTATATTTAAAGGAGCAATCTATAGCGGGGGATTTTTTTTTTTCCTTTCATTTTTTTTAAGACAGGATTGGAAGCAGGGGCTCTATGGAGCTGAACCATGGGCGTCCGCAGAATTTTTTTTTGGGGGGGGCATAATTTTAACTCATTGGTAGTGCTACCAATGAGAGCCACCTCATTCCCCAGTGCTGGGAGGGAGGGAGGGAGGGGAGGGGCTGGGAGGGAAGGGGGAAGGGAGGGAGGGGGGGGGGCTGGGAGAGAGGGGGGGGCGGCTGGGAGGGAGGGAGGGGGGGGGGCATGAGACTAGCGGGCAGCTGCAGCATCCCCCGCAGCTGCTGCTGGGTTGGCGCATGGAGGCGGGCGCGAGACTGGCGGTGGACAGCTGCATCCCTCGCGGATGCTGCTGGGTTGGCGCCTGGAGGTGGGTGGCTAGGGGGGGGGGGGCGAGATTTGCGGGCGACTGCAGCATCTCCCGCAGCAGCTGCTGGGTTGGCGTGCGGAGGTGGGCTGGGGGGGCACACGTCAGACTGGCAGGCGGCTCCAGCATCCCCTGCGGCTGCTGCCTGGGACAGGAGGCACGTGCGGGGGAACCTGGGTTGGCGCACGCGCGGTGGATGCTGGGTTGGCTGGGTTGGGTCCCCACCCTCCGTCCCACGTTGGGAGGGGGAGTAGGCCCACAGGCAGCAGGCCGGACACCCTGCTTGCCCTGCGGGATCTCGGGGCTGCGAGTGATCCAGGGGGGGGCAAGCACCCCCCCTTGCCCCCTCCTGCGGACGCCCATGAGCTGAACCCCAATAATTTCAGTTCTGGGGACCCCCTGCTTCTAGAGAGACTTACCTCCCAAGGGGGTGCTGGTATCTCTACAGTTTTCTGCAGTTTAAAGCCCCCGCGTCACATGGGCCAATAGGAAGACGCACCAGGTGACATCACGGCTTCCTATTGGCCTGCAGGGCCTAGCAGAACAATCCACCATAATATGAACCCTGGAGTGGCTTCCGGCACCTACTGAAAGATATAGAACAACTATTCTTTTAATACATCATATACCTGTATACATACTGCACCACATTCTCACCTCTGTTCAACTCCAAGTTGTTTTAAATCATCTTTATGTTCTTGCTCTCATCTACTGCTACCCTGCTTATCCATGTGCAAGCATGCCAATGTTTAGGAACTTAAAATAGTTGACAATGCCTTTTTTTATTGAAATGGAAAATAAACACATTTTTTTACAAGTCCCAACTGCACCCGAGCAGGTTTTCTCCACGAGAATAATAAAAGTCAAAAACAAGATTTTAGTGACGGCAAAGCAAGGACAAGAGATGATAGACATGTACGTCGTGTGTTGTGTTCTTGGTCCACATGATCTCATCGAGGTGTTAAGCTTCTGTAAATAGCCTAATTAAATATGACTTATAGGACCAGTTCTAAACTTAGAGAAATCTGCTTTTTGCTCAGTTCAGACATGAAGAATATTCCTTCAAAGCTCGTCTGAAATATATCATCGTGCTCTCCAATTAAAAGGCATCACTTGCTGCTTAAATGCTTAATTGTTATTTAATTTCTTCAAAGGTTTCGTATATCAGGAATACTGCATATTTGGCAACTTTAATTGCAGTTGTGTATGTGCATCATACGATGACATCATTCTTTTCTCCCACGCAGTTAAATCCTGCAGGATTTCACAATGAGGATTATCATATCACGTAATTAGCCACAAAAAAATATCTTCAACTGGGTTAGCCCAACTTTTGCTGTCAGAAAAAGGAGGCAGTGTAGAGATTTATGTATATTTTGTTCTATTAAACATTTAGACAAAAAAAAATGATTGTAGCATTGATCCTTTCTGCAACACTTTATATGAGAATGGAAACAATTATAAATTACAGATATAATAAAGGGATGAGTGAGTTTCAGATAAAGGAATCCTTGCCCCAAAGAACTTATAAAAATAAAACAATAAACAAAGGTGGAAGACAGACATACTGTAGTAGAAATGAATGAACTATAAGTACTCCCTTCTGATTGGCACACAATTAAAAGTGTAAGTGCAGTTAGTGGGGGGGGGGGGGGGTAGTTATTGCCATGATGTTAGAATAGCTTAGCCTGCAGCAGGGTAATACAATTAAATACAAGCATTCTTCATTCATCCATTGTTACAGTCTGAGTCCATAGTCAAACATTTTCTGCCCAAGATACACTAATGTGAAGGGTAATTTTTCTCCTCCGAGCCACATCCTTGAATGCACACCAATGTAGTTCTGGGAATCTTGTGGGAAATATCCATTAGGAGCATTGTATAACAGATAATATACCAGAAGACAAAAGATGGCAGAGAATGCTTGACTAGACCAGTGATTCTCAAGCTTCCCGTCAGGCCCCTGAGTGGAGATGAGTGGATTTTTTGCAACAGCATTCTTTTGCATTTTTTTATATTTGGGGTACAGTAAATAAAAATACCACTGTCTTTCCCCATTATCGCTATGCAACCAGCGCATCCTCTGCAGCCAGGGATTCTGGGTAATGACATGCAAATGAGCAGTGTGTGTCACTCTTTACTTCTTATCCATTTTAACATGGAGCCCTATAAGCTTATGGCTACCGTATTCCGCAGATTTTCAGCACAGCCTGAGTTTAACAAGTGCACAGCCAGTAAAGCAACTCCCAGAATCCCTGGCTGCAATGGAAGAACTGTATGCTAAGAGATAATGGGGAAAGGCAGGGTGGCAGACCTGTCTGAGACATGCAAATGCCACAAAGGTGGTATTTTTATTTGCTATACACTGTACGGCGAAGAGTTTTTGTCACTTTTTTTTTACCTTTTTTTTAATAAATGAGAATTGTCACAGTTAGTGTTAGGAACTGCAGAGTGGTCCTGCCATTTATTTATTTATTTATTTATAAAATATTTTACCAGGAAGTAATACATTGAGAGTTACCTCTCGTTTTCAAGTATGTCCTGGGCACAGAGTTAAGACAAATAATACATGGCTACAAATACAGTTACATAAATGAACAGGGTATACATTATATACAAGACATTGCATGCGCAATTAAAGAAAATATATGTTATGGGCGAATGAAACAGTTACAGACCAGATTAAAATGTGAGACAGCCTTAGATTTGAAAGAACTTAAACTGGTGGTGGATGTGAGAGTCTCTGGTAGGTTGTTCCAGTTGTGGGGTGCATGCCATGATGTGGCTACAGGCTTATAGCACGTTGGCCAAAGAGTTTAACTAAATAACCCATATTTATGAGAAGACAAACAGATAAGTATTTAACTACTATATATACTTTGTTATTTGGATATTGCATTGGGGCTCTTTGTTTTTTTGTTGTATACGCTTTTTTTTTTACCCACCATAACTTTTCTGCATATTTGTTGGACTTCGGAAAAAGCTGCCACTAGGTTTTTTGTTTTTGTTTTTGTTTTTGTTTTCGGGGGGAAATATAGGTTCCTCCCCCTTGAAAATTAGACAATATTCAAAAATGATTTAAAAAATGATTTTAACAAATTGAGAGAATGAGAGAATATTGAAATTTAAAAAAAAATGGAAAAAACTTCCAAGAATATTTGCAAACTTTCTCATTTTCTCGAAGCTTAGAAGAAGAAAGAAATTCGCATTTTTGACAAACTCACCCATTTCCAAACCTGAGCCAGACCAGGTAATCCTGAGACAGCCAACATTCTATTCCTGTGCAAATGAGGGCGTGTACCTGTGTGTAAGTACACAGGGTAATCCTAAATGCTGGTGTAGCTGATGCTGCCAGAGGAGAGGTTTGAGACCAACTGGCCTAGCCAAATTACTGCTCATTGATTTTGTAGATCATCACACAATATTGGGAAGCACAAAGCAGGATATGGTAAATCACACAAAAAATTCAATATTCCCAGTATATCAAGGCATTGATTTGATTTGTATGGTGCAAAACAATACTTCGATTGTTGGCAAGTGTTGACACATTTTACACTGCTGAAATATTGACACATTCTCCGAAGACCTCTTTGGCCCAAATGGAATTTACAGGAAGCTACAGGGAAAGCAACAACTTTTATCTTCAGCCCCAAATACTAAAAGGAAGTATTTGCATTAATGTTGCTTCATAATGTCACTGTTTTTAAACTAAACATCAAGGGCCCTCTACTGGCTAAAAGTCGTTTTCTTTTGTCATTTGCTCCTCTGGATGGTTTTATTATTACAATAGCACACTGTTAATAATGAATTAAGATGAACTTTAAGAAGAGAAAGGAGAAGCAATATTTAAAAATATGTTCTTAATTTAAGAAAAAAGATAATTTTAATATTAAAGAAAAAGAGGCAGTCCAAGATCTAGAGAATAATGACTCGATTGTTATCAAATCGGCTGATAAGGGTGGGGGTATTGTGGTCATGGACAAAGAATATTATCTAAAAGAGTCCATGAGATTACTGGGAGATGAGACCACATACCTCCCCCTTAACAGTGACCCTTTGGTGCATTTCAAAGCCGAACTGGGAGAATTGCTGACTTCTGGTGTAGATAGTGGGGCATTGTGTGAGGATGAGTTTAAATTTCTATCTGTTCAGTTTCCACGTACACCGTTATTTTACTTTATACCTAAAATTCACAAACATCTAACTGCACCTCCGGGGAGACCTATTATTTCTGGCATTTCTTCCCTCACTTCAAATCTTTCACAATTTAATAGATCACCATCTTCAACCTATAGTCACCGGTGGTAGATCCTATTTGCGAGACACGACACATACGCTACAAATTTTAAAAGATCTGAAATGGCAGCAAGGATACATTCTTGCGACAGCGGATGTAACATCCTTATACACAGTTATTGACCATCATCAAGGATGCCAGGCCGTGTCTCGCAAACTGGAACACTCCAGTGGCTATTCACGCACTAAGAGGGATTTCCTGATGGAAAGTATTTGGTTTATCTTAACACACAATTACTTTACTTTCAATTCCCACTATTACATTCAGAAATGTGGTACCGCCATGGGTACGAGGTTTGCTCCTAGTTATGCCAACTTATTTATGGATAGTTGGGAGGAGGAGTTCATTTGGAACAACTGTCCACTAGGAGCAAACCTGGTGCTCTGGCGGCGCTACATTGACGATGTGATTTTCATTTGGTCAGGCACTCAGGATTCTTTAAATGATTTTTGCACATATTTAAATCACAATCACCTTAATTTAAAATTCACCTGTAGTTTTAGTACTGAACACATTGATTTTTTAGACCTCCACATATATGTCAAAGATGATATATTGCACACAAAAACCTTTTTCAAGCCTGTGCAGGCAAATAACTATGTGCGCGCGGATAGTCACCATAATCCACAGTGGCTGCGAAACATTCCAAAGGGACAATTGGTACGTCTTAAACGTAACTGTTCAGAAGACGAGATTTTTAAGAAACAAGCAGAAGATCTAAAACAAAAATTCATTAATAGAAAATATCGAGAGGTTGAATTAAATGAGGCTTTTGATCAGGTAAATGAGATAAATAGGGACACTTTACTTCAATATGAGGTCAAAAAGAAGGAAACAATAAATACACGTCACAACCAGGTAGCGTTCATCACTCAATACAATGAGATGGCGCCAAAAATTAAACAAATTATAAATAAGCATTGGCCTATTTTATTACAAGATGAAATATTGGCAGATATCCTTCCAAAAAAAGCCAATATTATATTTTCTAAGGCAAATAACTTAAAATCCAAATTAGCCCCCAGTTGTCCGGTGAACCAAAAAAAGCAGAAACTAGGAGGGAATGTAAAAGGTTTCTTCACCTGTGCAAAATGCGTAGCATGTTCATTTAGTAAAAACTCAAAAAAATTTACATCTAGTGTTACTAATAAGAGTTACCCTATATATAATTTCATCAACTGCCACTCCACATATGTTATATATTTATTGCAATGCCCTTGTGGCTTGCAATATGTGGGCAGAACAGGGAGAACATTCCAGAGACGTATCTATGAGCATATTTACAACATTAAAAAGGGCTTAGTGACACATAGTGTCTCACACCATTTCTCTCTGTACCATGATCAAAATCCCAAGGGTCTTATCTGTCAGGCAATTGAACAAGTTGATGTTAACCCCAGAGGGGGGAGTAGACTCCAGCAGGCCAGTATACGTGAGGCTTACTGGATATATGAACTTAAAACTCTCTCCCCTAAAGGAATGAATATCGATTTTGAACTCAAAGCCTTTTTATAATTATTTATTTGCGTCATTCAATTTTAAGTCATTAATTCATTGTTCTGCCATTGTATATTTTTAATGTCTTTTTAAATGTCTTTTTAAATGTTTTTAATGTTTTTCCTCTCTTTTTTCTGTTATCCCAATTAATGTTATATGTTTGTAATGTATGTTGATTAGCAACAGGCCTTTGTTTATGTGCTGTGATCTATTAGCCCTAAGTGGGGTTAATGCCAACTATCCAATTAACCAACCAGGACTTTGGACTGATGGTATATATACCATGGAGACTATTAGACAAGCACATCCCTTGAAAAAGTACGCGCATGCGTACGAAACGCGTTGGGAAGTTCCAAGTTTTTAGAGTGTTTCACTGTGTGGAAGAAGTCTGCAGTTCCTAAGGAGAAATCTGCAGTCTCTGAAAAGTGTTTTAAACCGAGGTGCGGCGACATTGCGGCTGCTGAGGAGGACTGGAGGACTGGAGACCTGTGAACCGGTGGAGAAATTACAACGGAGGTGACGTCACGTCCGCCCAGAGGTCCCGTCAGAGTCACCAGCCTGGCATCCCAGTCACGTGTAGACGCCAGCCCAAGTGCTCCGGTCGCCATCTTGAGAGCCCAGCTGCACGCACCAGATCATTGCCTGTACCCTTCCAGCATTCTGTGAGTAGGGTTGTAATTTTACCC
The DNA here is from genome assembly GCF_040206685.1 of Ascaphus truei. Classification (NCBI taxonomy): domain Eukaryota; kingdom Metazoa; phylum Chordata; class Amphibia; order Anura; family Ascaphidae; genus Ascaphus; species Ascaphus truei. The sequence continues at coordinate 28,855,146 of NC_134494.1, forward strand.
CTCCGGATGCGGTTCATGCACTTTCCACACAAATAAATTGCTTTTTATTAATATTTAGGCCGTGCTATTGTTTCATGTTTGTATGTCTAGTTTGTTGATTGTCATTATCTGTATATTATCTGTGCATTTCCCCCCCCCCCCCCCCCTGTGTTGATTTACTGCACCATTATCTTTTTCTTTTCTTTTCTTTTTCCACATATGCACTGCTGAGTTGAAAATCATCACTATTCAGCATCCCAAGGACTGTATTTGGACTGTCACACCCTCCACTGGTCTGGTATTTACCCCCCTTTGGCGCCGGTTTAACCTTTTTTCCCATTTGCTTCCCTGACTGGTTGTACTACCAGTCATCCACCTGGCTGCCTGAACATTTATTTAATTTCAATCAATATTATTAGCGCTGTTTTGCACCTTATCTTTTTTCTGTCATTGAGTTCCCACATACACATAGCAGGTCTAATCAGAAGCCTGATGAGTCTGCTTCTCACTATCAAACCCAATTCGAGAGGGACACAGCTTATTACGAATGTCGCAAATCTTTGAGTTATCCCAGTTGGAATCCAGGATTGCAGCACGCTGCTTCCTTCTCTCCTGCTTTGCACCCATCCTCCAATTTAAAGCTGCTGAGCTGAGCCCAGTGCCAAATGGTCCCCCCAAATTGAAAGGAACTCCTCCCAGCATTCTACATTGATCATAAACAATTTCTTATTTTTTACACAGGTCGCCGTACTGCCACAGGGACAACCCGGCGTTCTAGAGTCATTTCGAGCCTCGTCGTACAAAACCTATTTGGAGATATGGTCTTCTCCTTTTCTACTGGCATTGGCTGAGCCATTACAACCTCCTATTCTTGATAGTGATTTCTAAGTGTGTCAGTCCTGCCTGCTCCCCCACCTTTGTATTTGGTATTTTGGCTTCCCACTTTATTTTCAGGAGCTTGCGCAGGCATCTGGCAGCTAGTCAGTACCCCGGTGTGCCTGGCATTTGTACCCAAACCATAAAGCTGGTGTGAGAGCAGGAAAGTCTCGTACATTCGCATGTTGATCATTTGTTGTTCTTCCATGCATGATTCTGTAATAGCCCACATTTCTTAGCTACTTTTTAGATTTTGGGAGAATTTCAGCCTCCAAAGTAATATCAGGCATTGCTCTACCACCCTTTGGTATATGATCAGAGTCTTTTTTTTAAGCTAATTGTCAACCCCAAACTCTTGCATGACGCAGAGAATCTGCTTAGGCGATTTTGCAGGGAAGATTGACTGAGAGAGGGCAACCAAAGACAAGTCATCCGCAAAAATAAAAACCTCCAGAACCAGCTCTTTTACCTTAGTTTTTGCTCTAAACCTTGCGATGTTGAACAAACATCTATCTAGATTCATAGATAAATGCCATAATTGCTGTCCTCGAATGCAAGAAGAAACTGAAATGATAAATAGATGTTGAAGAGCACCGAGTGAGGCTAAGACGAGGCGCCTGTCTCACCATGTGACTGATGTCAAAGGCATTCGATTCTTTGTTTTCCAATACTATGATTGCCTTCATTCCTTGATGTAATGAGCGAATGATGTTCAGCAGTTTGGGGGGGTAACCGAGTTTCTTCAAAACAATTAAAAAAATCCTGGTCTGTTGACCATATCGGAAGCCTTCGTCAGATCCCA